>NC_135772.1:13948354-14183399 GCF_028453695.1 Augochlora pura | reverse complement strand
CCCTTATCGTCGTCAAATGAATAATTTGTCGCGACGCGCTTCGTTCTGATCCTCAAATTGAATTTTTCAGCGTACAGCGCCCCCGTTTTCCAGAAATTCAATAAAAATAACGTAACACCCTCCAAGGTATAACAGCCTTTATCCCTGATTGACTGCAAAACGTGCGATTATCGTGCAGCTCCCGCCGTCAATAATTGATTGTAGCGAGACATATGTTGGTCGTTCGCGTTCCTTCCGGCCCACCTTGTCCAGCCCCAACCACTTCGGGCATCGATCCTAACCGGAGATCTAT
Source organism: Augochlora pura (assembly GCF_028453695.1). Taxonomy (NCBI): domain Eukaryota; kingdom Metazoa; phylum Arthropoda; class Insecta; order Hymenoptera; family Halictidae; genus Augochlora; species Augochlora pura. The sequence goes on along the minus strand of NC_135772.1, from coordinate 14,183,107 downwards.
TAGGCAGCGCGCAGTTTACGAACAAAAGGACAGGTTGCCGGCAATACCAACGATAGCGTCCGCTCATTGTTGTTAGCCGACAATACAGCGGCACTTAACAACGCGGACCAGGCTTGAAATATTAATTGGCGGGGTTGGGGTCGTGGGTGTGGATAATTGTGCCGGATCAATTCGGTAAACTGGAACGGATAATCTATGGAGGATAGGTCTGAGGCTAACCTTATTAGCTGCTTATTTATTTACAAAGAATTCTTTTGCAATTAGTGTTTTTTCTCGAGAAATTTCATAATGACTATTGTCGTTCATATTAATATTGTACAGAGTGTTTTTAACTCATAGCAGCCAAGAGCTTTTCTTGTGGTACTCTAAAAATTATGCAGAAATATTTTTTGTCAGTATGGCATCAACAAATCAATTATGTAATAAATTGCAACATGATCAATTTTCATGTATAGCGGGGCCTTTCGTTTTCTATGGTATGAACACTTTATTTCTATAATCTAGAATCTGATAAAATATTTACAGTTTTGCATTTTGATATTTTGTATATAAATAAATGTTTCGTCCGTTTTCCTTTATTAATTTTCGATGCTAGCAATCTACGAGAGTTGTTGCACCTCACTTTCTTAGTTTTATGTTATAGATATATGTATAACACGTATTTGAACATATTCATCGCATCTGGCATTACGTATTCATTACAAATATGAGACGTTAAATAATTTTACGCATGATTCATATTTTTTGAGACACCGTGATATTCACTTTATATTCCTTATACCTTAGACACCTTATATTTATCTTTTAGTAAAATTCTGCTCGATAAAGGTTCACATATAGCCATCTTTATTGCGTGCTGCAACAACGAGATAATTGTCCATACTTATCTTGCTTTTGTGCAGAGGTCTCCCAACTACAACGACAAACGCTTACCTTGTCCCATCGAATACCGTTCTCCAGAGATAAAAAATAGCGCAAGGTACATTCCGATCGCAGTACCGATAACAGGTGCACCGAGCCACCGGCGAACGGTGGCAATTTGCTCGGCCGATTCCGATCGATTCTGACCGATTTTCACGGTGTATCCGGTCTAATGTCGTAGCAGCCTCGCGAACGAACCTCCCCCCGACGAGATCTATGGTTAACCATACCCGAGCCGGTCCATTGAAAGAGCGAACGTAGTGGCCGTGTCTAATCGAGGAACGGTCAGCGAAACCTCCGAGGATTCCCAAAGGTACGCGGGATCCATCTATTTGGATCATCGGTTCGGAGATTACGACTCGAAGAATCGACCGCTACGTTTGAACCAGATTCGCCTAACAGGATCCCGGTACCCTGGCGGTGGAAGGCGAATTTCATGGGAACAGATTTTCACGTGAAACGCGAAACCGTCTTCGATGTTACGCCTTTACAGCGTCGTCTTTCAGTTTTTTTCTCCCGGTTTGCTTCTTCTTCTTCTTCGACAGGTTCGCAGGTGAAGGGGAGAATAAGGATGAATAATGAGGACAGAATCTTTGTGGGAATTTTTTCAATTTCTCCATGTCGCAATTGTTGCGAAACAGAGTTTCCGAAGGATTTTGTTCGGCTTTGGGGTTGCGTGGAATCTTGGAGCCTTGAGATAAATGAATAAATTCGACGTTCTTTTTGGCACCTCGGTAAAAAGCTAAGATTTTTATGGACTATACTAAACAGTAGCTTGACTCTGTCTTCATATTATTTCGATTGCCTGATCCTGAGCAACATGACGGTAAAAAATTAATAAGATGCAATGATGTATAAACATCTTTGTAAACTCCATCCTCGTGAATGAAAAGCCAAGGTAAAAGGATAAAAAAATATTGCGAAATATTGTTAAATTGACACGAGGCACAGATAAAAAGGTCAATATAAAACATAAATTAAGTAATACAATAAAGGAGTACTATAAATGTAAAACAGAATTTTTTACGAACTATCCAAACTCAGAATTGCTCCAAAATAAGAAATATCAAAAATTATGATAAACCCGTGCACCGGAGTATATGAAATTTCGAAACAGATAATCAGTGTTCCGCTACTAAAATGATCACTGCATGATATAGAAAGTCGATCAACACACGTTCCGATAACAAAGTGTTATGCAGGTATATTAAAATTAGGGAAAAAATACATCTGGCTACAAACACAGGTAAACGAGTGAAAAATTGTTAGGAGACAGCTCTCGCATCGAGTTAGATCTTCTTGACTTTGGGCATAGGTTCGTGCGCGATGTTTCTTCTACCGGGCAGCCACGATTTCGGTAACAGCGGCTGCGGCACCGATTTACCCTGTTTCCGATTCTTGTTCCGCACGGTGCTCGGCCGGCGATTTGTCTTCGTTGTTTTCTTCTTCTTTCCGCTCCTCTTCTTCGAGCCTGGTTTTCTTGTCGCAACCTTGCGGTTCACGCCGGCCACCTTCGCATTGTCCGGATCGAATCTGCCCTCAGAACATAAATTCTTTTTATTAACATGTGCTAAAGATAGTCTGACAGAATTAGAATCATTTATTTAATAATATTAAAATGAATAGGATATTATTATTACTATTATAATCGTTATTTAATTATTTATTATTATATTAGTATTATTTCATTATTTATGTATTACTATATTATTATTACTATTATTTTTGCAACCCTTTTTCATATTTTAAATCCTAACAAAGTTTGGTGTACTGATAGATCAATAAATATTTATTTGTAGGCGTGCTAGACAAATCGTGACGACTATATATGACTAACATGTTAATCAATTGTTAATAACTATGTATGTAAAAAATTATTATACCATAATTAAATACAATTTTTATATTACGAAATCTCTTTGTGTTTATTGACTTCAGAAAGCAAAATGTACTAATTTTGAGAGCTACAGTATATATTTCTATATATAGAATAACATGTAGAAGCGGACTGGAGGCAATTTCTTATTAAAAAAAAATAAGAAAGATAAAGGAATAAAACTTGTTCGACTCCGGTTTCGTTTTCAAGATAATCAAGTCTTAAAAAGATAAATTTTTCTTATTTTCTCACGAAGGTTCACTTTCAGCCCGTCTTCACATGTTATTCGGGAACACCCCATATATTCCAGTAAAATAATATTGGAATGAAGTTAATATTATTATTAATATTATTAATATTATTAAAGCGGGTTACTTTTTAATCCTTCCCGGCCTGCTTCTCTTTTTAAGGTTAAAATACAGTCTTTTACGAAAAGAACCGATATAAAAACATATTCGGGCAAAGCCATTGAAGTACATATTTACCGTAAATAAATAACACTTCTACAAAGAAAAATGTACGAACGAAATGATATTCTTGAGAAATAGCGCGGTGTACAATAAGAATTTGAATACACTCGAGAAAAATTCAAGGATGGCGAATCTGGATCAACAGACGCGATCGTCACCTAAATCTGTTGTTCTTCTTGGCCAGGATCCCAAAATCGACTCCACGGCGAAGGGCCACAGCCACCTGCCTCCGAAGTCCTTTGCCCGCCACGATGTCATGCCTGCCGCTGATCTGCTCGACGATTTCCCGCTCGGAGAATCCTTGCGGCGGTTGCTCGGTCCTCAAGAGATCGTAGACGAGGATCGACTTTCGCACCATCTCGACCCCGGTAGCTGTTCCTGGCTCATTAACAGGTCGATCGAGCGGAAAATGGACCGGCACCGAGCATAACGCGCGACAAAACGTGTCCAGATCTTGTCAGCAGTCGGAACTTGACCGCTGTCGTGGCTCGCTTGAATGGTTTACGTCGGGCTGACTTCACGTGGCTCGTTACTTTGTTTTCTTGCCAATGTATAGTGTGTGCTGATCGAAGTGGAACAGCTAATTAGATATTTAATTTTTTTAAGAGAAAACAGATTTTTTACCTCTTAAAAGTCAGTTTTCTTTTTCTTTTATTCCGAACCGAATTTGGCGACAAGTAGTGCGTTTGACATATATAGTATGTTTGAAACGAAAGTTGTATACGTTATTATTATATTTATTTGTTCGACACCTAATTGAGATCATAAGCAAATTTTTCACTCGACAGTCGTAATGCGTATCAAAAATGATCGCAATGCATAAGCTACTATGCAAAAGTAGTTTTGAGCACTCCCAACGTTACCAAAAAGTATGAAATAAGTGATTGTTCCTTTCAAAATTTTATACCGAAACTCTGCCCGTGGTTTTTGCAAGAAAGTAGCAATAACAATGAAATTTTTCATTAGATTCTCCGTGTCCGAATGCACACGATCAGCGGTAAACATTTCGGTAGAGAATTCTGCGAATTTCATTATGCATCCTCGAAGAAATATTTGCTATCGATTTCTGCAAACATGCTAATTTCTCTGTCCGGCTGCACGAAGTTCTCGAAGAAGGCGAAATGGTCGCCGACAGAGCACGGAAGGAAATGGCGGTCGCGCGAACGCGATTCTCCGTTGCGAGCCGTCGGTATTTCGCACGTTCCACTGTGATCCGCAGAAGATTGCGCGACCGCGAGAAAAAAAAAGGTCGTGTACAGAGATCCGGCGGACCGTTAAGCGGCGCCCACCTGAGTGTCGGTAACCGTCCGTGTTCCCCCCCGTCTTCAGCATATCTCCAGAATTCCGTAGCAGTCCTCGAAGCCGGTCGATGTTTGCCGAGAGGGGCGCGGATGCTGGAGGGTTTAGAAGGAGCGGGTGACTGGGCGGCTTTGAGGATAACTCCCGAAGGAGGGCACAGAGGGAGGAGGATGAGTCCGGGTAAGGCGTGCAGGGGGGAGGAGCGGGGGGGAGCGGGGGAGGGTTGGCGGATCGGGAGAGGAAGAGGGTACGCGGCGCGGGTGCTTAGAAAGAGGGAATACGGCTGGATGGCCAGCGACTCTGATTTCCGTCGGGAATTTCGCCGCATCCGACGCAACCAGGCGAAGCCGCCTTTAATCATTCGATTGCCAGCGCTTAGTGGTCCTTGCCTGGCGAGGCCGATATCTAACCGCGCGCGATATTTACTTAGCAAGTATCCGCTAGACCGGACCGTTCCTCAGCGCGAAGCCGGTAAATTAATTTGCCGTTTTTCTTCCGCCGATTTCTGCGAACTGGCCCACCGACGACCCCCGCGACAAGAGGAGGCGATTAATATTCGGTCGTCCTGCAAAAGTTGCTGACCTACACTGGCCCCATTTTCTTTAACCCTTTAACGCGGAACATAGGGTAGGAGAGGCAGTTACTGTGGGGTGACCAACAGCTGCGTCTTCGGTTTGCTTTCGGGCGTGAGCTTTATACTTAAGGAACAAAGTAAATAAAATAAAAGAATTAATAAATTTTGTTTACCATTTACTCGGTAAATATTGTAAAGTTAATGAAGTCTGGAAAGAAAGCAAAGGTGCGGCGCATAGTTACGTCATAGTAATCGTCTTCAAGTTCTGAATTTAATAAAATTCGTACGGTTTAAAATTATTTCTTGTTAACAGGAATATATATTTTGTTAATCGATACTGAAAAAGTTCTTCATTATTACAACCAGTAACACGATATTATTCAATGAGTAGTGTAACAAAATTAAATCACTATTGCACTTGGATCATATTCTTAAAATATTTATTTGTGTTATTATGAAATTCACAGTTCAAGGGCTGTTCATGTTCCTTCTATATGATATTTTAACACATTGCTATCCAAGTATCGTAGTAAACCTCACTTCATTTGAATAATATTGCAAAAGGAATTAATTTAAAAAAATGGTCAATAATTAATAATTAGCGTCACTCGTATATGGCCGCTGCGACACTCGACTCGTCGAGACGAAGGACAACCATTTATTTCGATTCGCGATTAAAAAACGGAAATGAACAAAGTCTGCAATATTGAAATGATCGTAGCCGTTCGAGGACGAAGAGAACGGAAGGCCGGTAAATTTCGACATCCTTGAATCGGATCGAGGAGAAATCAAAGTCTTTCCCCTTTTCTTCGTTTCAGTGGGGTGGACCCCGCGGGGCATCGGTTTCCCGGTTTCCTCCGTGCTTTTTCCAATTGTGCCCCGCCGTTCTCCTGCCCGGTCCTCTCGAAGTCAGGGCAAGTGGATTATTGACGGCACGAAACAATGGCGTAGCTTTGTTCCGCGCACTTCGGACGTAATATGTTCGATGCACAGTAGGGCCTGTCCGTCCGTCAGTTTTGTGCATCGAGTGGCCCCGGGTAAGCCGAACGAGTGCTCTTCCGAATGCCGAGTCAAGTACCGGACCGGTACATCTGGCTGTCTGATCGGTGTTTATTAAAAATCATACGAAATCATATCCACCGCAATACTACCGCCGGTGATCCGTGCACCGATGAACCGCTTGGATGACCGTAGAAATTTTTTGGATCGACTGAAAATAGAATTGGACAGCTTCAGCTTACGCATCGAAGTATCAATCTTACACGCAACCAAAAGATCACGCAATTGATGAATTCCATGTTTTCGGAAAATTTTTCTGACACAAGTACCTAGCAACAACTTGCAATATTCTGAAATTTCTACAAGATTGAATTGAAATAAAATTCATTATGTTCGACTTGTTAAAATTATTTAGAAAAGTTCATCTGACTTCTGCTCTTTGTAATCGATGCCGTACAATGTTTATTTCACATAAAAATGCGCAGTCTACATTCTCCAAGTGCAAATGATAAATTCTTTGCCTTACAATTATCTTAACAGCTACAATGATGTAAACTTCTGCGATTATAATCATTTTTTAAAAGAGAGAAATATTTATTGTGCTCATACAGTTACTTAAGTGCTTAAATATTAATGATAAGGGAACAGAATTCACGTCCCTTTAATTTTATTTAAAAAAATCTTCATCATTAGTCACACTCGACTCAAAAGTTCCTTCAAAAAATGGCAGAGCATAACGGCGTCCCTCCGACGGGTTAAATCGTTGTTCCGTTAATATTCGGGCGTCTTGTAATTTTGTCCACGAGTAGCGGTATCGTCGGGACTAGGCGAACACGACGAAGAAATCAGGTTCGGAGAACGGCGAGCGGACGGAATTACCCGGTTCGCGTTGCGCGGCTCACGAGGAGCTAGCCTCGCGAAAAGATCTGATAGTTTAGTTCGGCTGAGTGCTCGTCTTATCCCCGAGGACTGGAGGAGGAGGTCCCCGGGACGATCTTATTGGCCCTTCTTCAAAGAGGCAGCCAGTTGCTCCCTCGAGATGGCACAGAAGGGGAAAAAGATGGTCGAGTTGAATTAATTCCTCAACTATCCTTCCTCCGGTCCTTCGTTACGCCAGTTACGGCGCGCAGCTCGAAATGTAATCGCCGCTTCTTGATTCTTCTTTCTACCGTCCCGTCGGATGACAGCGGCAAACCGGAGTGTTTGTTGCTGCCTCCGACGTTTCCTCGCCGTCTCTTCTCCCTTGTTCCTTATATTTTCTCTTTTTTCCTTCTCCGCGAAAGCAAATCGGCCGAGCTCGTTGTCAGTTTTCATCGAGCCGGACCGGAACGTTTCGTGGATCTATTTAAGAAAATTAAATGCAACTTTTTTAACGAAGGCGCACTTCGTGGGATAGAGGAGGGTAGCTAATTGTGAAATGCTATTCTGTCGTTCGTCCAAAGTTAACAAGTTAGCTGTTGCAATCTCTTTGTGAAGTGTATATGTGTCTACTGAAATGCAAAGTTGAGTTGCAACGAAATGACTGTCTCATTTTTTTAATGTTACGACTAACATTTATATATTTGTTTAACCGAACCAGTTAGAACAAGCTAAGAATAGCTACCTAGTTAATTGTAACATAACGGGTTAGCTGTTTTGCAGCATTCTTAAATTTGAATAACAGTGTATAAAAATTTAAAACATTTAAAACATTAAAATCGAATACATGTGTATAAAATCTTCATTGCTAGTCTGACTTGTTACAATGCAAAAGCTTAACATTACCAACGTTAACGCGCACTATATTTACTTCGTGCGCGCTTCCCGATCTCATAAACGCGTAATACACCTTAACCAAGCAATTCACAATGGCAATTGTTTAAGGATCGAGAATGTGGTTAAAGATGATCGTTTAAGTCCTCTAACGTTTACTCTGAGATCCTCGATCATGACTATAACGACTTCGGGAGAGAGAAAACCGAGGTCGCAGACACGAAACTCCGGAAATCCTCCCCCCCCCCCCCCCCCCCCCCCCCTCTCCGGCCGACCCCCCCGTGCCTCTGGGAATTGCAAGGTTTTCCTATGGTGAATTTTGCCATGGAGGCCGTGATCCAACGTGCAAACATCCCTGTGGGCAGGAGCTTCGATTTGGTATCCGCCGGCGGTAACTACCGTGCAACCCTCGAGACTCAAAAGTGGTGTTCACGGTCGGGCTAAAGTTCCTTGTTATTCCGTGGCTTAATGGCTTAGTCACTTTCTTGCACCGTAATACATTCGTCATTTAACGATCGCTTTTTTTTGCATAACGAGAACGTTCGATTATCACAATGATAATGTTCGATATTATTAAAGCAACGAAATACTCATTCCGATCAGAAGATATACACTAAATAGACCACCGTGATTTATTGTAAAGTACAATTTTGAGTTCAATGATCTGTGGATAGTTGTCGAGGTAATCATTCTGTACAATCTTTTCCAGTTACATTTATCATGTAAAACATAACCTTATTTTATGTTAACAAGAAATACTATATAATTTAAATGATAAATCAAACAACTTGGTACTAACCACTTCTACGATTAACTCATTTTTCTTAACTTTCGACTCACGTCATTTGTCAATTAAAAGACTCGACTGTTACTGAAAGATCGCGAAGAAATTGTTTCGCGATCGCACAGATTAAATAGAGGGCGGAAGGAAGAACGCAACGTAGACGAATTTCGAATTACCGTGTCGAAGGTTTGAGCACCGCGTGGATGCTTCTCTTCGGGGCGGGGCGGGATTTGACAGTGGCTGGTAGCTTCGAGGGATTCAATATAATCGCGCAATAAAATTCACTTACAAGCTATAGCCGTTCCTCTTCACCCTCGAAGAACGGCGCTTCTTCCGCCCCCTCGATTCGTTTCTCGCCGGTCCGAAAAGCGAGGCTTTATCCCGCTCGAAGCGTTCAGAGGGGGGGGGGGGGGCGCACCGCAGAGTATTATCGTTCAGCTTTCGTCGGAAGCTCCCTCGACGTCTCTCTCTTTTTTTTTCCTCTGCTTTGTCGAGAAACTTTGCTTCGCTTTCTTGCGCGCCGCCTCTTCATCCCCTTCCTTCGCTCTCGTTCCTCTCCGCTCTCTCGTCCCTCTGGCTTCGCTCGCCAATTTCTTTTCTCCCACTTCTGTTTCCACTATTCTACTGGACGACTTCTTCGTACCATCTTTTTCTTCACAGAAATTCGTTTCACCCTCGTACCGTCTCACACAACCCCTTGCCGTACCATACTAACAGTTAGGATGATTTGAACTTTTTGCAATAATTTTTTATAGGATAAAGACAATATATACTTATTGTAATTTAATTATAATGTTAGAAGACTGATTTCTCTTTATCTGGGTGCATTATGTTTTCCATGCGAGCATGAAATATATATATATTTGAATAGATTTAATATTTAAATCTTTCAATTCGATGCAGTGAAGATTAGGTTTGTAATCTCACGTTTCTCTTTTCGATGAATATGATAGCGAGATGGTGTTGAATATGAAATTGAGATGATCATTAAAAGCTAATTGTACGTCAGAAGATAAAATACACATTTGATTTAAAATAATGATATCATACGCAAATTTTAACTTTTCGTGCTGAATATTAAATAGTAGAAACAGATCTGTTTCATTGTATACATTGTTTCACGTATTTTTATTCTGCTTTTAGTTCTGCTGCAAACAAATTATAATCGCATCACCCGTTTTACACCATTCCCGTATTATCGCGAGTATATTCCATATTCATGCCGCGTTATTACAACAATGGAAGGAGAACATTTAAAATCTTCAATTACATGGATCTAAAGATACAGCATGAAGCTAGAGAACAAATATTTGCCAAACATTTCCCAAAATATATTTAATGAAAATGCTCTTGTCAGTACAGCATACAGAAAATAATTCATTGTTATCTATTACGTGTTAATTATTATAAATTGCATAAAAGTAGCATGAAAAAGTAAAGCATAATTTTTTTAATTCCTGGAATAATGAAACTGGAGATGGTTAAATCCTTGTTCAAATGAGTTTCAAATTTTCTTATTTTGTATCTTATAAAAAGATAAAAATACTTTTGTTTAACAGTAATATTTTCGTGAATTTGATCGTTGCACGTGCATTTATCGTTCCTCAAAATATTTTCCACGTGGAATACGTGAATGGTTATATTGACAGACTCTTCATTTGACTGATTGAATATTCCCACAGAGATGCAAAAAACGAAAGTTGATAGTTTTCTAAGTGGATTATTATTCGATCGATCTTGTGCATCGCAACGGAACAGCATAAATTTTGTTGGTAATTTGTGTACTTTTCATTAACGCGAGATTCAAAATAAAACGACGAGCAGAATTCGAAAATGCCGCTACATTATTTTCAACTTACTCAAATGATATATTAATTATATAAATACATTTCTACGAAGCTCTCGCTTCTTGTTACCGATATACAGAAAATGTTGAATGTTACATAAACCTTGCAGCGAACAATTTCGCTCGACGTCTCGCGCGCTCAATTACCTTCAACATTTACTGTTTAGCCACGTTGCCGTTCGATAATTAAACAATCGATTAAAATTTCCTTCGGCAATAATTCCTTTATGACACAGTGATTGCGTATTCCTTATTTAAAGCGTGCTTTGTGGCCGCAGCAATTTCGTTGCGATAACGGGTCTACCTTAAACTTTGGTTATCAGAGTCGATTGATCGACAGCACTGCCTCCCATTAAATTATGCACAGGCAATCTCGTTCGTCAACGACACGTCGATAGGGACAATGTGCGTTACGATGTAAATATAATAACAACCTTGTTGTTTCCATGCAGCGCCGGTACCGTTGTGACATTTTGTGACGCGACACTCGACCGGGAAACGCATTGCTTTCCTCTCGGTACGAGATTACAAAAGGCGGCGATCAATTATGAAAAGAATTTTCAACTTCTCCTCCAGTTTTTGAATATTTTTCGTGTCCCTCAATTTCTGTAACTCTACAGAACATGTATTATTTTTATCTTATATTATTTTTCGAAAAATAACGCTTGCGATTAAAATATTTCAATTATGAATCGTTTGATATTTCTTCGTCGAACGGCGACCAAAAATTTGTCTTTCTGTTCGTTTTGCTTTATTGCTTTCACGGACAAATTAGTCGTCTAATTTGATACCTCCGCTTAAACAATGGGCCTCGGGTTTAAGCTTCGCTTGCAAACAGAACCCTTTGTTGATACTTTTCATTCATGAAACCGGCGGCATAGTCGCGATCGACCTAACAGCTATGTATACTCGCGGCTCTAGTTTCAATATATTCAAGTACGTTGCAATAGCTTAGGTTACAGTATCGGCGACACTATTATATAATTATCAAACATTTGCATCAAACTTACAGAATAATGTACAATGTTTTATTGATAAATCAACTGTTAATTTAGAATACAGTATAGTTGTTAGATTCTGTATGGTAATGTCGTTTAATTGTGCGGGAGAATTTATTAGATACATAAATATATAGTACAATAATTAATTGTAAATAGTATCATTTCTTTCGCAGTTAGGTTTTTTAACACTTTTTCGACTTTAATAGATTTTGTGCCTATTTTTACTCGACTCTTCAAACTGACCATTTGATATATTATATTACTACAACTTGATATAGTATATCTAACTACTAATTAACGTATGTATAGCAATGATATTTTCTTAATATGGCGCATTCTTGTGGTGGATATTAATTCTCAAGCTCTAAATATAAACTATTGTTATAAACAATTGTTTAGCGTATTAAATAAACATGTAAGCATTAAGTATAAGTTGTACACGTGAAACGGAACATGTTAATAATTTCCTTAATCGAACGAAACAATTAGTGTTTAAATACTTGAGCAGTGTCTCAACATTTAATTTTCAATTCGACTTTACATACTCAACCAATGTCATCGATGACAAACCAACAATTTCCAAGTCTCGTAAAATATTTCTGCGTGGCTCTTTCACTAGTAACACCTTTGCTACGAACACTAAAAATGCGCTTCGCCGCGTTCCCTGAAGTATTTCCAAGTATGGACGCAGAAAAAGCTCGACTTTCCAACTTCTCGATAACCAGATTTCCCGTTTACAGAACAACGGAACGGCAAATCGAAAACCGCAAAGCGATCGTACCAACTACAAAGATCAAACTTTCGAGTAAACGAAAAACGATTTCTGAGTTATACTAATGAAAAAAACGGCAGGAACTTTTACCGGTACCTAATCTTTTTTAAGCGATTTCCGCCGCGCGGACGCAAATCGACAGCGCGGCACGATGTCAGCGCGGACCAGAGGGTTGGAAAGAACGGCCGTAAAAACAGGCCGACAGCTGAGTGTACATAGGAGACTGCGCTGTCTTTCTTTCTTTCTTTCTCTCTTTGATTCGTCGTTTCGAATTCTACCCCATCGCCGGGGTGCACGTTTTCCTCTCTCTCTCTCTCTCTCTCTCTCTCTCTCTCCTCGCCATCTCTCTCTCTCTCCTCTCCATCTCTCTTTCTCTCCTCTCGCATCCCTGGACGCGCGCGCGCGCACACGCTGCACCTCGGACCTATGCAAACACGGCCTATTCATTGGCCAACGTGCACTCGTATATTGCCGGCGCGGCGCCGCGCCGACGTCATCGTTCCGAAGCGAGCGGAATGGAGCGGAGCAGAACGCAACGGACGCTGTCGCGGTTCTATGATTTAATGAATCATTGCATCGTCCTACGACCGATTGATCCACCCTATCCGGTTACTGACCCTGATTAGCCCGATGCCGTCTTTTCTGCGTCCTTTGATTCCTCGTCGCTTCAACCCTTTGTTGGACCATGCTCAACCATTTGATCGGACTCGTCGTTGACTTTTACGCTAATAATATAAAAGTACCTATTATGAAACACCATAGAAAAATATTGTATCAATGTAGTTAGCCTTATGAAGTGTCCAGGGTATACGTCACCAACGCTGTTGTTTTCACCGTCTCGATTTTCAAATTCAAAAACACTATAAACCGCAACTTTTATCTTTTTTGGTGGTATAAATTCTTTAGTTAATTCAATTTTAATAGCAATCTCACGGTGCTCAACATATTCATTTTCGCATGGTTGTCATACACTTTGGAACTATTGAATTCATGTGTAAATCAAGTAATCTTAAAATTTCAAGTCAGATAAATTCATTTTCAAATACATATTTCCCAAAATCTTGCAAATAAAAATTGACTGCACTGATTAGAGAGTAAAAAAGCTACGTAGACATTCACATTGTATCTTAATTATTTTATTAAGCCGAAAATAATGCTTGAAAGCAATGAATTAAGTGTCGCGAATGGAATTTTAGAAAAAGTACGTAATTGTAAAATATATAATCCTATTATTATTATTCTAAAATAATAATTTTATTATTCTTTTTATACCAAAATAATAATCTTATTACTATTTTCATCACGAAATAGTTTTTCCCTTTTAACTCTTACACGCGTACAGCTCGAGCAGAGTTTTCGGGCAGCGGCGAGCATGGAAAAATCGGCGATCGATCTTCCCGGATAAATCGAACGGGGAAATCCGGCGTACATTATTCTACATCACGGCGCGGCCCCGTGTGCGAGAGGGGCAGCCGTTTAGAACGCGCGGCGACACGATAAAATTCACGGGCCAATTCGGAAAGGCGGCTGGCATAATGCGCGAGTCGCGCGACCTGATGGATTTATGGTAGCTGCAGGACTTTTACGAGCAGCAGCCGCCAGGCTCTGGGTTAGGTCCTGCGAGACCAGCTAAAACGGCGATCCGCGCCTCTGGTTGGCTGCTGCTGGCCCCGCCTTTCATCATCGCGATCCCGGGACTACGTGTGTTACATCCTGCCGTTTAAGTAGATACGTACATGCTCGTCGGTGAATCGTGTGCTACCTTGTAATAAGAGTCTACCGGCTGATTCAGGACGGAGGACCGGCTGAAACATGGCCGTCCACCGATGCCGGATATTGCTGTCGTCCTTTTTGCTCCTTCCTGGATTGTGTATACCGCGTACACAGAAATATAAATTTCACGGGAAATCGTCGATTAATTTTGTCGATTTTCAATGGCCGGTGAAAAACTGTGTGTTGGTTTATTAATTTCAACAAATTGATTTTCTTTTGATTTAAATTTAAATCAGTAGCGACGTCTACATGGGATAATAATGATTTGGTCGTGACAATTTTTGTTAGAGTAAAGTTTATTAAGAAAAATAAACGCATTCTTCGTTAACGGATCGCTGCTTGTTTCCATTATTTTATTTGATCCTATTGCTATAAATGGCTAATAATACATCGAAATAAAGTTCTCATTTTGAGAAATAAATATTCGAGTAAGGTGGGGAAAAAAGATTGAATTTTTGCGCGATAGTTGAAGTGGCTAGAATTTTTATATCCGCGGCGTATTATTCAGGACTGTTTGCAAAATCGATAAATGAAAAAGAGGGATGAAATGTTAACAGAGTAATCATTGTGCTCAACTAAATTTCGTTTAATAGTAGGAATTACAGGTTGTTTAATCAACGTCGTTACCGTATCGTTTCGCCGGATATAAATAAATTCATTATATCCGAAATTTAAATAATTTAGCTCGACTCCGGTGCGTCGACGCGAATGTAAACAACAGGATGTGTAAAAACGCGGCACTGTATCAAAATTAAATGATATAATCTGCGAAAAATGATATAAACCCTCTGCGAATTTAAATAATACGAGACAGAGTTTATCGTGCAATATTTGAACAAAATAATTTTCCATGAAGAATATAGAGGCGCTCCCGAGTGGACGATAGCATCGGGTTATTATACAATTTTATTACAAATTGCATAATAAACATTTACCTCTTAAACGATCGTTTATACATCACTCGTTAACCGTTTCATCAGGAATTAAATGTTTTTTTGCTTCAAATCTCTTTATTAAGAATAATGAAAAGTTTTCCAAGCTGTCTGTTTGTTAGACAAAAACTTACCTTTGTTATTTTCGAAGTGATTTAACTTTTTTAAAATAATCTAACAATTTTTGAATATTCACATCACTTTCTTTTCAAAACATAATTTTCTTATTTTTTATCACGCCAAACAATTGCATTTTAAAGTCCGTCTAAGATCTCAAAGACTTAGTTCTGCCAAATTTGAAAATGCGTTAATGTACTTTTCGCGACGATTGCGTAGACATACTTCTTTTATGCTTTACAAGTATATTTAAAAGCATTTAAAACATTTACAAAATTTTGTTGTCCATTCATAACTACATAGTACCGATTGCTGATTTGAATGTGTAACAATTCTTTCTATACATGATTTGACATAACTACTTATTCTGAAATTCTATATTACAATCCAATATGCCCAAAGTAGTATTACAATTGCTTCAAAACCTTTCCATTCACTGAAATGAATTTAGAATGTTATCTCTTAAGCCAATATATTTGTCTTTTTATTATACGAATTGTTTTCAGTATAGCTAAAATAATTTACCAGTTCTTACCTTTCGGAACTTCTTGCCACACGAAAGACAAATCAGCTGTTAGAATTCGTACACCAACTAGAAACGAGAAACAAAATGATAAATACCGGAGTACAAAGTACGGAAAAAATAACCCGGCGAGTAAGAGATCGGCGCAACCCGCGCCGATTGATATCCGCGACGAGCAGCGCATCAATCCGACAGAATTGCAGTTTTCCCAACTCCTGACGCCCTACCATCGCGATTTTCGATCCCGCGAAAGCCATCCTCCGTCCACCTTTTTCATGTTCCGCGACGCCGGAATAATGCGTCTATGATCGTCGCGGCGCTGAATGAACCGGCACAATATTTGAGCCAGGACGCCACCCCCGTCGACCATCACCGCCACCGCCGCCGCTATCACCACCGACGCTCCTCCATTGCTGGACAAATATACTCTGAGTCAACATTCCCAATACCGAATACAGCTATGCCTCGCGTCTAATTGTGTTCGCTAGCGAACTGGCTACCGCGAAAAGAAAGGGGATGAAAGCTCGCCGGTTCGCGCAGAGGGGTGGGTGGGGGGTGGAGGCGCCGTCTGTATGAACACGATCGGTGATTCTTGTTCAACGCGTGAATCCTTTCGCACGGAAATGCGCGAACGCTGTGTTAATAAGCCGAAATAATTAATGCGATGATGTTTCGGAAGCTTCGCCGGAACGAAAATGTTTCCACGCGCGAGAACGACTGGCTTTTTCCGATATTTTTCACCCCGTGGTATACGAATTATATGAAATTACGGCGGGACGATTATTAAAGAATTACAAAAGGATTTTTAAAATTAATTCCTGTTAAATGTTCTGGAAAATTTGTACATTTATTCGTACGTCGATCGCGAAATTGAAATAATTTGTGCCTCTTTATTTTGAGATTCTCTTTTCACAAATATATTCAGTATTAACAATTTTATTGTACTTTACGCGAATATTAGTCTCAGTAGAAGCAATTGTCACGAAGAAAACTGTTAGAAAAATTTCCATAATGAATTATTGTAATAATATAATGATACAAATAAAAGAATATATGCTCTCTCAAATGATGTCATTTAAAATCGAAAATTTTGTAATCGAATAAAAAGAATAGCAAAACAATTGTTACTAATTTTGTGAAAATTTAAGGTGCAGAAATCTGCGGTCTATCGGAGACAGACGATAACAATTGCATAATTATTAGTTCCTTATTCAGCGCTCGGCTAGGTGAAAGTGATCACTACTTTATATTTGGACATGGGGAACATGCTCCGTCGTCTGCAAGCGAAAACTGCAAAGTTGACACTCGTCGCGACTTTCCCTTCCTAGATTTGAGTACACAGAACCTCGTCTCGTCAAACACAAGGTCCGGTTCGAGTCAAGTAATAAGCAACTGTATTCTTAACCAATTCGCGACAGTTGTCGGAAATTACACGAGTTGCTCGAATCAGATTTTCTCGCGAGTTTCATCGATTTCTGTCTGAAAATTCTTCTCTGCTACGTTCAGTTTTGAAACGAATAATTCGAATATTCTTTCCATACAGAATCTGGCCGTTAAATAATATTAAAATTAATTATCATAGAAGATGTTCAGGACTGAAGTGAATTGGAATAAATGTGATGCTAGAAAACTGAATAAACAATTTATAAATAATTTCGTGGATACAATCAAAATCGACGAAATTCGTTGTTATTGGAATGATAGTATCACTGGCACTTGAATGTTTTATTTATATTAATAAAAATGATATATTTATATATGTTATTATATTGTTATATTATTATATTATATTTATATATATTATTATATTATATTAATTATTTTATTTATTCTCAGGTAAAAACTGTAAAAAACATGATGGTCATTTTCTAAGAATCGCCCGGCATAAAGCGTGCATAATTTCGTATATCTCCAAAACAATTGAAGTGCGCGATCTTTGTCACATTGTAGGAGTTAATTAAACGCCGTTGTTTGCAGTTGGTTAATAGAAAAGCAGCGCCGTGCAGTGTTATTAGAAAAAAGAAATCAAACGATATCTATTATCTTATGTAAATCGAAGATACGATCGTTCATAAATGGCTTGTTAGATAACACTCGGTGATAATTACCTTTTCGGTACGACAATTGTCGTCGCAAACGTTTTCAAAACGATATTTTACGCTCGGAGTGTGTGTGCTAAAATCTGATGAATATTAGCTCTACATATATACATGTATATATACTATACTTTTATTACAAATAAATCAATAGAGCGACTCGGTGTGCTTAAGCCTCTCCCAACAGAACCGGAGTTGAGTCAACTTCAGTCGACGGTTCGTGTTGTTAGTCAAATAGATCCGAGTGTCATTACCGTCTCGATTCATTTATATGACACTTGTTCGGTAATACA
The DNA here is from genome assembly GCF_028453695.1 of Augochlora pura. Lineage (NCBI taxonomy): Eukaryota > Metazoa > Arthropoda > Insecta > Hymenoptera > Halictidae > Augochlora > Augochlora pura. The sequence continues at coordinate 14,165,079 of NC_135772.1, read as the reverse complement.
ACGAAGAGACCTGTTTACCTAGATCGTTCGATATTTATTGTAGCCGGTTATCTAATTAACAAATAACCGGGCCGGGGGGGGGGGGCACACCGATCTCCATAAATTTTCACCGTGCGCGGGGACCGTAGATTATTTCGAGGAGAATAAATAAAATTACTTGATACAACTCGGATTAAACGAGCAAACATTCGGCGAAATTTAAATTGTAAAAACAGCGACATTCCTTTCGTTAAGCGTTATTTCACGAACTGAATATTTAGAGCAAACGTTATTGTTATCATCGATTTTATATACGGGCAAATAAATATTTCTGAGTACATTTTTTAACGTTTCGGTAAACAACAAAATTCTCTGCGCTCCTCTGCACGCGAGAAGAATAAAACGTAAATGTGGATAGATGTTTGTACTGTAGAAAAATTATGATGTTGAAAAATCCGGAGAGAAGAGAGGATGAATGAAAATCTTACTTTCTAGAAGCAATCATTATTGCTATTATTATTATTTCAGTTTTTGCACAATCAGGAGCTTCAATTGACTAACAATTTTTGTTATTTCGTAGTAGTAAGTTTAGTATTGAGAAAATTTATTTTAAAACATTCAAATTTATTTTGAAGCATGCAGTAAAAAAAGGAGTTAACCTACAAAATTGAAAATAAAAATTTAAAAAGTGATTGTCATTGATTTGGCTTGTCAGACTAGCTGTCAGAAAGCACTAGCTATGTTTATCGAAAAAGATCCTATAAAATAAATGAAACATTGAATTATTATATGTTAAATAATATTTGGTCATTACATAATATTTAGCACTTTCATTATATGTGACAACCTTCCTGATATTAATTAACAAAATATCTCTTACTATTATTTTTTTTAGAGTCGGTCGCATTCGAAGAAACAATATTTTTACAATTAAGTGTTACAGATACTGTTATGTCTGTATCAGTGAATTTACAAAGAACAAAGCTCAAAAATATAGGTAGAATTTTTACATCCACTTACATATGCTGTATCAAATTTTCATCGTACTGTTTGTACTGTCTGTCGCAATTGTTCGGTGAATCTTAACGACAACTTTCACCCGAATACCAAATAACAATTTTTTCGAAGAACGGTATGCGAGAATGATGCCAACCCCCGAGTCTTCCGCGCGGTTGGGATACAATAACGCGAGAGGGCCGGAAGCAGGTAACGCCGGAAGCGTCGGGGAAGCGACATTAAAGAAAATTAAACGTGAAACCGTTTCCACGGACCCGACCCAGAAATTGAGTTTCTTCGCCTTTGGCGGCCCCAGGGTCCGCGGGGATCTAATTATCAGTTTCGGAACTTTCGAAATTAATAAAACTTCGCCCCTCGCCCCGGCCCGGCCCCGGCCTCCCGCCCCACGGTCCCTCTTGTTATATTGCTCTTCGAAGTCTCGAAGAATCTCTTTGAGGCCGAACGGGGGATGGATAAGGGAAAGCTCGCGTGGGTAAAGGGGAGGGTGAGAGGACGTCGTCGCGAAGCCCCGGGAGAGCGGGTGTTCTGCTCGCGGACGGCGGGGGAGGGGGGACGCTTTCGGAATTTACCAGTCTAATGCGACTCGAAGCTCCCACCCCTCGAGACTTCGCGGAAAAGTTTCCGGCCTGTGCTCGTCCGCGTCAGACTTCTGAGGTCTTGTCCCAGCGTCTGCTACTCCCGGGTCCCCGTCCCGGCCCCCACCGTCCCCCGCAGTCCTCTCTCGCTTATTTCTCACGTTGTTCGCTTGCTTTCCCCTCTCTCGGCTCCGCTCTCTGTGCTCCTGTTGCTAGATTGTCACCGGCGGTTTTCCAATAATTCCGAAACCCCCTCCGCTTGGCTTTGATGTCCACGATGCGAGTCTTACCTCTGTCGAGAGGACGATCGAGGGCTCTTCCTAAATAGACCACGCCCCGCGAACGATCCTGTCATCAGAATACTTTTAATGTACTTATACTAGGTGCCTCGGCGGAATATTGACATCTATATATTGCTTGAAATTATCATGATGCAACAATGATGTTTTATCAAATATTGCATTTATGCGAAAAGAAGATTACGTGGCCTTTTTAGTAGTGTAACTCATTCATCAATTTTTGAGATATACTTTCAGCTTCATTTTATGTTGTATATTATGTATTTATCGTTACGTTCTTTTGTTGATTGTACACAGTAAATTTAGTAGATACAGAAAAACTTGTAAATCTATAAACTTAAAATAACTTTGAAGATCGTGTAAAGTGGAGAATAAACGAGCATCTCTTAATTGGCAAATTGTATGAGGCGTTGAATAATATTCCATTTAATGTTTAATTACTATTGCCAGTCTAAAATCTATTAAAATAAGGAACTTTCTTAATACACTTGCTTCTAATCAATCAAACTTGGGCTTATTCATTATTAGTGTGCAAAGTAAGATATTTAGTTTTTACTAACACAATAAACGTGAGCTGCAACAAGTATAGTAACTAACAGAAAAGAATGATTTATCGTTCCATCTTTAAAATATTGAGCATCTAATAAAATAAGATGGGCCACCCCATTTTTATATTCCTCCAATTTGAATTCATTTTTTACCTGTGTCATCTTCGAAACGATCAGCCTGAATATTCAATAAAGGGCGTATTCTTGCAAATACAGTATATTTACATCGCAACTCGCATGTTCTCTGTAGTATTAGCCAAATCCGCAACAACTATCGATCTACGTGATATTCGACACTGTTTCACGCATTTGCGAACGTAGAAATTGTTTGTACGTACCATATCCAGGCCAACAAAAATTCCATTTTTATTTCGTTAAATAAATTGGTTCGATTCAAGACGCAACATATCTGCGCTGTCCATGGAACTGTAACAATTTCGTATACCCTTCGATCTGCTGACAGCAGCGCTGTGCTATTTTCCTCGCCCGGGAGGGCAGCGAAATATAATGAAACGAAATTGTTGTTCGTGAAACCTGTCGACCGGAAACAACCGGCGGCCCGAAAAACTGGTCAGAAGGAAGGCGGGGGAAGGTGGAGGGGGGAGCGGTTGAGGCAATTAAACAGAGTGGACATTTTTGTAAATCGATAGAGGAGCGCGGGGCGTTTTTGCGGGTAGCCCTCCCTCGATAAAAGGAAGAAAAATCCTGCGGCCGTTTCGTGTCGCAGCAGCTCGGCAGGGCCGGCACTCGAGAGCCGTCCACGACCGGATGCGGCGTGTCCCGAAAACGAAAGCCCGGATCGAGAGACGAAAGTAACGTTTCTGTAGCGTTGACATCGAGGGCCCTCGACCGGCCACGCGGGGGTTGCGGCCCCGGGGTCCTCTCTCGTCTTTAGTTCTTCCATCCAGGCTGCGTGGTACACGCGCAGCGAGATCGCAGTCCTCGAGTAATTCGGTGTCATGGCAAGCTGTGGTTTTACATCAGAATTCGAGTGGACCATTGATACATTTCCCACCCCGCAGTGAGATGATATTTTGCTTTCGTTTTCTAGTGTCGCGAACGTCCGAATACCGTGGGGGATACAAATTTCGATATTTTCTCTGCTTTCACGGTTTCGGAAGCTCTTCTGGAGACATTTCCATTCAGGTAGCTTGGAGTGAAAGCGACGGTGACAAAGGGATCAATGTAGAATTAAAAAATCTGAAAAGTATTTTTAAAGTATCCACCATGTTTGCAGGTATCACCGAACTGTCTTTATATTTATCTATCAGGTTGTTTCTCAAATATTATGCCATTATAGAACAACGTCAGCAATGGTTGCTTAGCATAGATCACATTGATAAAATTGTAATTGTATTTAAAAATTGTATTTTCAATGTATTGTCGTATAGTTATTTCATATTTTTATTATATAATCTATTTTATGTTATACGATTTCTATTATACAATCAGTAAGAATGGAAATTAATGGCTAACACTCACACTAATGACATTGACTTCTTTATTGATGATTTTAATCAATTTAAAAGCCAACTTTACAGTGTTATTGAAAGCTTTTACGTTTAAGTTCGTATTGTATGTTGTAGCCATACCCTGTGCCATCTCTTGCATCTGTTCCTATTTTTAACCCTTTTTTATGGGCGAATGCAACCATTGTAATTTTAGTTTTCATTTTTTGTTTTTTACCATTATCGTTACAATGAATATATTAGTACAATTAAATGGAGACTCTAAAAACAATTGCGACGATGTAAAGAAAGAGAAACAAAGGATATATTAATAAAGCTTGTTGTCTATTTTCTAAATTCGCCTACATTTGTTCTTATTTCTAGCAGTGTAAAAGGCGTTATAATCAATTTATCATTGAATATCACCTCCCCACATTATAGCGTAACATGAAAATTTAATTAAAAAATAACTAATAATTCTTATTAATTATGTCGATCGTTTCTACAAGTTAAATAGGTAAATAGAAATTTAATCGTTGATCGATTTCTACTTACACTGAAATCGCGTTAGACGGAAGGCAACGATGGGGCATAATATGTTTGCCTGAACCACAAAACAAATGTATTGTACATGGCCGCAACTCGCATCGCTTTGTCATAGTTCTAATATACGCGCACCGAAGGCGATTTCGTTTCCGATCCCGAAATTTCCATCGATAATCCACCGATTCCCGTGCAAATCTTTCGTACGTGCGCGTGAAAACGCGAAAAAGGCCGTGCCCCGTTAATTAACCAATTTTATCCCCGACGACCGCAATAATTCGCCGCGTTTCGACTCCTCCCTGTTTGTTCTGGAAAATGTTTATCGGCCGGAAACAAGTTATAAGCATGCGTAACGGCGAGCGTCGCTTTTTAACCGGCCATTATCGCGACCCGTCACGAGCCATTAATCGCGGCGCGCCCGATCGTGGCTAAATTTTCAAGAAGTCGAAATCGATAAACACGGAATAACGAACAGAAAAACACGCGCGCCTCGCAAGGGATGAATATCTGCGAATAGCCAAACGACGCGTACCATACTTTATCCGAACGGAACGTTTTGTTATTTATAAATTTTCTGTCTAGCGTTTAAGCTATTTCTATCTAAAATAAAACTGTTCACGTTACAATGAAATTACAGAATATTATAATTCAGGTATTTTCTATCTGTTTCGCCGTTTGATCGACAAGACGCAATTATTCGGGAACTAATGTGGCAATAATTTTTGCTTTGTATGTCGGCACGGTGGAACTGAAAGTAATAATTAGTCAATTAACTAAATAAACGAATGTTCCTTCCTACGGGATAAATTATAAACATTTGAAGACATCAAATAACGGGTAAAGATAAATACAAAATTTAATGAGCCGAAGCAATTAAGTTTCCCCGAGTTGTTTAAATCGCTATGTTTTAAAAATGTACTACAAAAATGAACTACATTATAGTGAAGAATAAAAATCGTCAGTATTATTATTATTTAAAAATCGTTATCATTAATCATCGATTATACTTCAATACATCATAGTTACACTAACACTAAACCTACCGAGTACTACCAATGACCGCACGGTTACAAAAATATAATAAACATTTTCTTCGTGCAATTCGTAAATTCCTTAACTTTTGCATAACGCGTGTTATGCTATATTAATATATTACTTTCATAACTTATTAAAGATTCAATTTCACATGCAACTAACAAATCTTAAGTTTAACCCTCGAATTCTTATATCACACTTGTAACTTAACCTAACAACTTAAACTTCTGCAAATATTATAAAAATCAAACACGATCCTAAACACGAGTGCCACGTTAAACAAAAGCCGCTTACCGGAACAAAAAAGCTCGAGAACCAGCAGCGGAAATGTTCAATGAACCGCCCCCCCCCCCCCTCCCTGGGCAATCCAACAAACAAATCGTCGTTCACGCAACTCCAACAATAGCGGATCCACCCTAAGTTCGTCGCCGCGGTAAATTTCCCAGTATCCAAAATCACGTCGAAATAAGCGTTTCATAAACAAGCTCAATCGATTATTATGCGCGTACGTTCCGCCCCCTGATCAATGGCATGCGAGTGCCGAGGGTGGGATCGGGGGGGATGAGAGCGCGAGAGGGGAATAGAGGGGCGGGTAGCGTCAGATCGAAGGAGCCGGGCGACAAATCGTTATTCAAATCCCCGAGTAAATTCCGGGGCGAACCGAGCAATATGTAGCGTTTAACCGGCATTATTCGTGACCCTTGATCGCAACGGGGTTACCGATGCCAAGGATCGTAGGCCCCGTAGGGGGGGGGACGAGCGCGTCCAACGTCCGTACGCCTGGCAGTGTGCGCCCGTAATCGGCATCGCGAGCGTGCACAATGCAAGATCTCCGGGGCTGTTCGGGGGCGCGCATTTAACGGGGAACCGGCCTCTCTCCCTCCTTGGCCACCCTCGCCGCTACCATTTCCAGGAGGGGCGCTAAGCTTCCCTGTCGCTCAGGATTACCGACTCTGATTCGCTCGTCGAATACATCGCGGCGTGTCTCTCGGCTGTTCCGCGTCCCGTGCCCGGCGAAAACCACCCCCTGGGGCCACTTCGTACCGGTCCTCGCGAAGATCAACCCCGCACCGTTCCGACCCCGCAACGCGAAACAATCGACCGGATTGTTTTCGACGTGGGGACCGACCGCGTTTTCATGGCTCTTTTTTTTTCTTTTTCTACGATCCGACCGCCGCGCCGGACACCAGACCCGGGGGGGTTAGTTTCGAACCTGACCGCGTTTCATTGGGAGCCCTACCCTCCCCGCGGGCTCGATAAGATCGCCGGCGAACGAATCGTGATGAGCGAACTCGCCTTTGTTGTGGCTGGCCGATCGCTGGATTAGATGACTGTTTTGCCCTCGGGGCGTGATCGTGAGGTTTTATTGAATTTCGTTGACAGGCTATCCGAACGCGTTTACGATTCAGGGTCGGTAATGATTGGTAGCATATTTCGGTTTCTTCAACCCTTGCGCGGAAGCGTAGTGTTGCGAGTAAGTAGGTTACATTGACCTTGTGTCACGTGGTATTTGCAGGAAACAGTGGAAATAAATAAAATCATTTGATTAATATAATTAACTATTTTATAATCGTATTTTATAATCTGACGCTTTATCTGATATACTTGCCGATTTAACCCCTTGCCGTATTTTGACGAGTCTGGCTCGTTATAGAGTTTTCTATTCGTGTCTTATTAAATATAAATATTATTCCATTGTTTTAAGCCGAAATAAAATTCTGCCCTCTTCTCACTGGTATTTAACCATTTAAGTAAATGTAGACAAATGCAATAAATATTTTTCCTTTCCTTCTAAGCAATTGTTACAAGAGAAAAAAATTCTCATTCTTGTAATATTATGAAGAAAATAGTACGGCAAGGGGTTAATACCTACCATGTATACATATTTTATTATAATATACCAAAAGTTGAATTTTATAAAAATTATTGAATGACAGATTTCTATTTACTGATTAATAGAATTTCTATTCTATTATTCAAAAATTTAGCTGAAATTACTTTTAAAGCATAAAAGCCAAAGATTTGATATTAATCAAAAATTTAGCTGAAATTACTTTTAAACCATAAAAACCAAAGATTTGATATTAATCAAAAATTTGGCTCAAATTATGTATTTTATATCACTATCTTACAATATTAATAATTCAATATCGCCGTGTCGGTGATATCGTAGTGCGAAATGTTAATACAATTAGCGTTGTACTTGCTCTGCATTATTAATCTTTCTACACTCTCAGACAAGAACTAGTACAGTTTCGAAGCTATTTCGAACGACGTTTGCATCGTGTACAAGTAAAAGCATTAAATCTTAGACCATCACTCGAGTTTCAGTCAATTTACAACTCATGGTCAATTAACGCCACCGACAACGCTACACGTAGATTTCTAGAAAGCAATGCAAAGTATGTAAATTTCAGACAGAGTGACTTACAAAAAACAATGATGTTCATTTTTGTAGCATGAACTTTGTAATGTAGTTTCGTAATTTGAAAACGATGATGAATTCGACGGGGAACTATCGCGCGGATCTATATATTTTCTGAATTTAGACGCTGACAGAACGATTCGTACACGGAGCTGCTAATTGGCCGTTCAGATATAATTGTGCGCAAAAATAATTCTTCCATCAACGGGCGGCAGCAGCTCGACCAGCTCCATAGATTGCGTCACGGATATATTAGGTACAGCGATCGAGTTCTTTCTTTTAAATGGAAATATTCTCCCGCTCTTTTGCGGCTTTGAAGCGTCGCGATAACGATATACGTTACACTATTTTATTTTCTCAATTAAAAAAGAAATCGGTATTGTAGCTTTTGCGCGACAAAAGAGCTCCGCCCTATCGCGGGGCGCAATTAAGTTGTGTCTCAGGTACCTAATTTTGATAAAAGTAGAATATTGGTCAGGAAAATTGTTTTAATATTGATGAATTTATACGTGATTGTTTCGGGGCATATTTTGAACGCAAGGAAGGATCTTTTTACGGTTCTGGACTGCTGGATTAGTATGCAGTTTATTTTTGTTTCAGTTACATCAGTACATAGTAAGTATAATTTTTATTTAAATGATAGAGAAAAAGCTTTGCTAAACATAAAAAAAGAATATTTCAACTTCAAAATGTTGCCATTCTTTTAATTATAATTTTTAGTTCTTTTTTTCGTGGTTTCCGTGATAGTCAACCTGATAGTCATATATCCTGATACAGAATATTTTTCTCTCTTTTTTTTATTAGAGACAAATAGGACGACTGAAAATATGGCAACCGTAAGCCATCGACACATAATTGCTCAGGAGGCTCTGTATTGCTATCAATTTCAACTATTTCTTGTTGTAAAAATTTCTAAATATTCTCGACAGAGTAACAAACGTAAAAAAACGCCGATGCTAGAAGTTGCATAGTTTCTCCACAAAAAAAAGCTTAGAAAATAAAAAGCGACGCGTTCTGTACAAGAATACCCCTTTCAATAAAATTTCGTTCTCGCTAAAAAGGTTACGAGGAACGAACGTCTACGGCTAATAGATACGTATGTGGAGAATCCTGTGTCCTTCGAATCTCGGAGTTCCAATGCATCGATGTAAGATTACGTAAGTGGAGGACACAGGAATTTTGCCGTCGGGCTGCGCGCGGCACATTGAGCAAGATCGTGCATCGCTACGCGAAGAGAGAAAGAACGGGAATAAGCAGCGACGGTGGAGGAGGAGGAGGAGGAGGAGGAGGAGGGAGGGGCGTTCGTCGGGAACGGTACATTTTTCACGAGTCCTCGATTTCGAGAAACGGGACCGGATCGAGGATCCTCGAGGGTTCTCGATGGTTGAACAGAGAAACCCGCGGCCGATTTATTACCGTGTAAATAATTGTACACCGATTATCTGCAAATTACGTGGCTGGTGTACGCGTGTCAAAACTGTGTGCTCTGTCAGCAGAGGCTCGAGTCTATACACAGTTGCTCGTGGAAGTATTGTACGCCGAGTAATTTGAACGTACTCGATGAAAGTTTGTGCGGGGTACTCGCAGGAGATTAATGGGGCAAATACTTATCGATGCGCGCCGCATATTCGCGAGCGCGCGCGCGCTCGTCGCCCTCCAGCCTCTCCTCCTTGGATCATTCTCGCGGATTGATATCAAATATTTTTTCTCTCTACACTGAAACCGCTGTTACGGTAAACCACCGTTGCGAGAACGTTTATTTTCAGAAGACCGCGTTTGTCTCGTCGCACGACGATGCTCTGATTAACGCTGCAGATATACTCTCGGAAGATAAAGCGTTAAACGAGGTCATTTTAAACAGAAAGTATATAAATGGGAACGAGGTGACACGAGTTCCAGCGATTTCTGTCGAACACAGCAACGAAGCGCTTTATTTTATACAGTAATTAATTAAGTCGGCGCAGAGTGCAGTGCAGATAGTAAAGGCCTTAAATAATACGTTATCTAATAATGATTAATTATAATTTTGATTAATAATGATTTTTGATAATAAAAAAATTTTTGATAATAATGATTAATAATGATTAATTAATTAAGACGATATCGATTCTTACAACTACGTTACTCGAATGTATCACGTCACCGGTTTAACGTCGGATTCAAAACATAATCTCACTGCCTAAATGATTTGAAAGTTTCATATAATGGTTTCCGTATTATTTGATTAAATTTCTTCAGTTCTCTAACATTTAGTTATTATTTTTTTTTAAATCTACACAAACTACTTGCTACCAAAAATCGATAATAAAGAAGTCGGTTTTCAAATTTCAATCCTATTGCAACACCTTGAGATTTCAAATACATTGTTTGTTACGCGAGAAACGCGCTGTATCTAAGACTGAAGAAACTGTTTGAACTTTTTGAACCTTGTCAGAAATATTATATTAACAAGATGCGAGTTAATCTTGTGACAGGGGACAGGCGAAGTTTTTCGAGAGAAACGAGAATGCTCGTTCGGGGAACCTGCAATGGTGCGTTTTGACCGGTTCGCGCGAGTCTCGCGAAGCGAAAAGAAGAATGCATTCGCGTGTGCCGCGAGCCGGGTCCGTCGATCTTTGCCCATTGGGTCATCATGTTTTCGCGTGCGCGGTTACGAAAGTCGCCGGCGACATTAATATTTCATTAATATTCGCCGAGGATTCCTGGAAAACCGTGGATGGAGGCGCGCGTTTTATTAATGCGCGCCGTGTGTACGCCACTTTTACGGAGGCGTCGGTGTTTTTCAACGAGAAGAGAACGGTCACGGTTGACGAAGACGGCCGAGGGGGATAGAAAGGGGGACAGGTATAGGACGGCGAGAAAGAGAGGCGGGCAGGTGAGTAGTCGCGGCCGATGGATCCGAGGAAGAAGGAATTTCTCGTCTCGTCGTCGGCGACTGGTCGAGCCGGTGATGGTTAATTAAGTGCTAACAAGTAGAGAACCAGCTCGCGTAGCGAGCCATCTCGTCGGAGTAAAATCGTACGACGTGTCCGGCGCGGAAATAAAACCGAGGAGGAGAACCCGCCGAAGAAACGGAGGCGATGCTTTTACGCGGCTACAACTTTATTATTTTATTTCACCGCGGTGCCGAGAGCAGGGCGGCGGATTTTTCTTGCCACTCCTGCCCCGCGTCGAATAAGTTGGAAATGTAGAATAGAAATTTTGTGTTCCATCGAGCGGCTGCGCATGAATGATAACGAGTCGAACTGATTTCTTCGTATCCGGACACCGTGCTGCAGTTTGTGAACAATCTCATGGTGTGCACTGAATTATCTACTCCACTCGCTTGTTTTCAATAATATGCTTATTTACTGAAACTAAAATCTGCTGAAAGTGTTCTCTGTTCTGCCTTCGACAACATGTTGCCCGATAGTGTGCTTCTAGTCTGTACTTCTTCAAACACTGGAATGATGCTGTACATTAATTCACTTATGTTTTCATTTTTCTTCGCATAACCAGTTTTTCAATCGTCATACACATCTCAAAGGATTTTGTTTCTCAGCATTACTGTTCATCAATTCTTTTACTTGTAGTTTATGATTTGTGGGCATTAACTCTGTTGAAGAATATCAAGCTGCGTAATCTTCTTGCGTTAAATATTTTATGCTTGTTATGATTTGCAATGCTTTCATGTACTACTTCAGCTGCGATGGCAGAAGCTGTTTTCTAGAATTGATTTCCATTTTACATTATTAGCTATTCTTTCTATTCTTTATTTTGCACAGTATTTGCCAATTACATTACTCGCTGTATTTTTTCATTAAACAATTTTCTATTCGATAATAATTTCATCAATGTTCCGTGTACCGCGATCGAAGTTTTTCGGACCATGTCTTAATTTCTCGGGATGATTTAATTACTTGATACGTAAATAATTACATATAAAATTGGTTGACTTTTTCTGCAGTATGCGTTCTCATAACATGCTGCAATAAGGGAAAAATATTACTTTCTAGCATAACAAAAATTGAACGTCTGACATGGTTACTTACTAAGAGATAGCGACTGCAAATAGAATGTGATTAAATACACATATTATAGTTACTAAATAAGTATAATTTTATTATAAGAAGATTCGCAATTTTTAAGCAAAGGGTAGCCCCCTCCCCTTTAAATCCTCGATCTGAACTAAGTTTCATCTCGGCGGAAATATTCTCGACGGATTCATTAACGAGTCATCAACGAGAAACGGCGTCCTCCAAACGCTTACTAAAATTCTTAGGACACCTTGTAGCATAGGACGATGATCGTTGGAAGTCGTTGACCGAGGATGGGCGAAAGGGCGCCGAAAGAAAGGGCGCCCGCGACGCTCGGCGAACGGCGAAGGCGGAAGCGCGGGGGTGGCGAAAAGAGGCGAATTAAAATTCATGAACGCTTCGAGCGGCGTCGAATTAAAATTCATGGCGGAATTATCGCTGGCTCCTCGAAAACAAAGGAACGGAACGAGTTAGGAGCCCACTCACCGAGTCGCGCGCGCGCGCGCGCCCGCGTCGGAAATCATCCCCGTGGAGAGCTCTGCGCGCGAGCCACGCTAATGCCGTCGACTTTTCGAGCGCGAGACGCGCCGCCACCCCTTTAACCTTGTTAATCTCTTCCGGTGGAACGCGTGCCCCACCGTCCATTAATGAGTTATAATTAACATGGGAATCGGATAACTGATTCACGAGGGGTGGCTGATTACTGGAAAAATTGCTATTGACTGTAACGAACGGGTAACGCGCGGGTGGGAGACGAGACTGGTTTAAAGAACCCGAATTTGGTTAATTGGTAAGTACCTAATTGATGAAACGAAATTCAATTTAGTTATTTCAGCTTTGCATCCAGTTTTGAAATCCAGACGAATAATGGGGAGCGTCGATACATTTTGGAGATGAAAGATCGTATGAAAATGTAAATAATTCTTGTTCACGGTGCACGGGTTTTTCTCTTTTTGTTTAAATAGAACCACGTGTTGTATAAACATGAATGGATGATATACAAATTAAAGAATGTTGAATATATCTGTAAAATTATCTACTCTTTCTTAAATTTCGCAATTCAATGTCTGGTGCGTGGACGAAAGAATATAAGTCGAATTTTGTCTATAATAATATAGTTCGTTGTCTTTGAACAAAGAATAATATTTTTAAACAAATATTACATATAGTTTATAAGCCCAAGGAAGACGCAAGAAGCAAAAAAGCTTCAACAGGGAAGTCGTAGCGAGTGTATACCATTGTGGCTGCTGTAACAATAGATATCTTTAAATATTCCACCCTAAAAACTATAGAAATTCTCCTGTTCATTTTGACCATATTATAAGCGTTATAATATTTCAATCATGCGTCTAAAAATATAAATTTCATTCGCGTTTCCCTTCCTTTAAATATTAGATGCGCGTTGCGTATTTCGCGTCGCGAAAGTTTGTATCTTGAACATTGTCAACATGCTCGATAAATCCTGAAATCGAAGCGCTAACCCACATTCGGACAATCTTCTTTACGATTTCCGACCGGCCCGGGAGCTTCATCAAAAACGGCTTGCGCAACGTCGAGACGTTTCCCTCGCTAGATCCAGTCGATCCCGAGCACCGTTTCATGGTCGTGTCGCGACCACCGGACCGACTACAAACCGACGTCCATTATATCATCCGGTGATTATTCGAAGCTTTCCGTCCAAACAGAGGAAACGACCACGCTCCCCAAACAACTCATCGCGCTTTCACCGGCGTTTGGATAATTCATTATCGCGCGATATCCTCGAGGAACGGGGCAAACGAGTTGCCGCGTCTTCGACCGGAAACGCGTCCTCTTGGATCGCGCTGAGGGGTTGGGCCACGGTGTAACCCGATTTTAGCAAACGACCGCGAAACGCTTTGTATTAGCCCTGCACATATAGACACGCTGATTCCCCGCGACAGAAGTTTGATGACAAAATATTTGTCGTTCAAACACCGTCCAGGTTCTGGAGGTCCCCCACGTTACGCGTTCCGCGGCGCGATCCCGTCGGATCTCTTCATTGAACGGCGCGGAATCAAGCGACGCCTTTTTCGACACTCGGCATTCAACCGTGACCTGCCTCAACGGCCGATTCTTCCGTGGCTATCAAGACGTGTTTTCAACACACGGATCAAATTTATAACTCTCTCGTGAACCCTATGACATCTCCGGACCAAAATATTTTTCCTCGTGGTATCACAGCTATCGAATTTAGGTGATTTTATTTGCATCGCTTTCTAAAAATATTTGAACACGTTCCTTTATTTTTATTACACCTTCACACCTTTGTATTCGAAGTCGTTTTAACTCTAAATCGAAAATAGTATTTCTATTTAATGTGGCTCCAGTTGTAACACTGATTTTTTGATCAGCTTTTGCGCAATGGTACTGCTTCAGATAGTGAAGCCAATGATATCTCCTTTTCTTTCCTTTAGTAATACAAGTGTAGCTGTATTTCAATTTTGAGTATTTTAATGTTTAGATATTCTTGAGGTAAGCGTCGAATTAAATAAAATATAAATATACTAAAAATCAAATGTAATAAAAAGAACTACAATATTTATGACAAGAATTAATTCATCTTTCTAGTTTTATTAATTTTAATTGAGAGATAATTTTATATTAATTATCTACACGTGCAAAAGCGAACATTGTCAGCTTCGGTATTCGAGGCTCTACCATTGCGCAAAGACTGATGAAAAAGTTACACCTGGTGACATTTCCTTGTTATCATATTATGCATACGATGTTGAGTTTCGCGACTCATAAAACAGCGATGTTGTTAACAGTTGTTCAAACACAAACAAAATTTAATAATGTGGATATTATTTTGCAGCAATATAGTAATTCGAGTATAAAGCGTCATCTTTCTTTTTTTTATTCACGTTGATTCAAGCTTGTTGGCTCTGATTTATTTCTTTATTCTAGAACGTTTATTTATACAAACCTCCGTTCGAGTTCGTTCATTTCCACCCACACCATCGTTCGTGCGTGTAAATAATATATAACAAACAGTTTGTGGACTTAATGGTTATTTTATACTCCGAGAAAATATAAAAAAATCTGTTGCATATTTTTTATATGAAATAAAATTTCGTGAAAATTAAAAGTTTGTTATCTTTACTAGAGAAAACAATGATGTAGAAACCAGCGCAAATGATTGAAGATATAACATTAATCATTCGTCCATCATTGATACGTTTAAATTAGATTACAAATGTAATCCTTTCTGGTTTAATAACAAATAGTTTGAAAAATTGTGTTATTGTATTTATCCCTTTAAATCTACGTAAATATATAATACAATTTGACGGATGTTGTACGAGCGCGATTAACAGTTATTGTTAACGACTGCGCGCGCTGTCGTTGTGGCAATTACGCGTGTAACGCACGGCAGAAACTTTAGAATAGTTTTCTAGTCAATAGTTTTAGAATGTATGCCTCGGACACGACGTTGTAGTAACTTAAAGACGTGGTAATTGGATGGAGCTATGTCAAGCAATTAAGCAGTGCGTAGGAGAATTCCCTAGCGCCAGGAGAAAATGACATCCTCGCTCGTTTTTGCTGTCTGTAGGTGCAAATTATGAAACAAAATCCATTACCGCGGCCAGTAAACGACCAGTTTTGCTTTGCTACATCGTTGCCATGCAACATGCGTGTCGCATATTTCAATATTTCAATATCAACATTCGCGACCTGCCAACATTTGAGAATAATTTTATGAGAAATCGCTGAAAGAAACTTCACGCGTGGTTTTAAATATTCGTCTGTGTAGATGAAAGGTTACTACGCTTATACCGCGACTTATTTTAACATAAAGAAACTGTACAACGCGTTAGCAAAGGGTGATTCCACGTGAAAAAATAAGAACAAAGTTTGGTACAACATTTTTTCATTCGGGGCTCTGTTTTCGAGAAAATTGACTTTAAAGTTCATTCATCTTTTCAAAGGATTTAGTTGTCTATTCTTCTACCGCAGTTGACTTCGTCTGAAATAGTGTTCGCAAACATTGGCAATGAAGAAAGCATTGCGTTTACTACACAGTTAGCGACAATTAATGTTTGTACACAGTATCACGGACGGAGGAAACTGGGGAAGAAGAATAGACGACGACTAAATCCTTGATAAAAATGAACAAACTTTAAAGCTGATTTTCTCTAAAATGCTGCACCGGATAGAGAATATTATACCAAATTTGTTCAACTATTTTTTCAGGTAGAATCACTCTATATTCTGCACTTTGTATACTAATAATAATTTCCACTGTACGGCTTATTTTCGTTTATTTCCCTTATACCATTCTAATAATTTCCATTAAATCTGACAAGACAGAGTTGGTGCTTCATATATTTTTTATTATCAATAAATTACTGCAAACTAATCTAAGTATAAATTTCAGGAAACACGAGGATAGATCTTTCCGTCATAGATGCATGAAATCTACAGCCTAGTGGTAACAAAACCTAACAAATTGTTTTCCTTTTCTTCGTGTATACAGAATATATAAACATGTCCATTATTACGGAATTCATTGTAGACCACCGGAATTACCGTCATTGCACGTAACACATTATCAGCTATTTACTGTTTGTCAACGTTTGCCGATTTAACGCGTTCTTTTTTATAACCTTAAAGCAAACGACCACGACCTGTAGAGAAATCCGTAATACTAGTTATTAGTTAAGTGTACTCGTCCGATTTGCAAACATTTCTTTAGATAACAAGAGCTCCGTGTGTTGTTTTATTTCTAGCTACACAATCTAGCCGACTCGCACTGTTTGTACATTTGAAAAAATATAATAAACTTTCAAAATTATGTAATTTTAATTTACAGTAAATTTCAAGGAAACGCAATGTCGCGAAAATGAAAGTATACGACACGCAGCGTTTTCGTTTCGAATCCGGATACACCGTCGGGTTTCTATCCCGACAGTGGCGCGGGATAAGCAGATGTGATACCAGTTTGCCATTACAGATTTCAATAATCTCGCACCGCACACGGCGATCGTTACCGCGAGCGTTTGCTGCGCCGGCGTTCGCGTACCGTAGGCGCAGTTTCTTGGTGCATGCGACTTGTTAAATTGTCACGAACACGTCAGAACGTTAAACACCGTCGTAACAGTTAACAGCAACCCCTTCCCCGGCCTCTCGCCCCCCCCCCCCCCCTACACCCGGCTGGTTACGCAAACAGCCCCCGTAGTGTTGCTACGCCGTTATTGCGACTGCACCTCTGTTCACATCAAAGCAACCATTTGAACAATGTTCCGAATCGTCGTTAAGACACGACACGCTAAATAATGTAACGCCGACGGTAATTGCTGCCGCTCCGCTATCCTGAAAATTATGGGATGGATAGACCCTCTCCTGTTACAGGCTGTCTACGCGAAACACGGTCGGCGACGCTGCGACACCTGTACTACGCGAATTTGGTATGCGCGCGTAAGACGATACACCAATTTCTCAGTTCTTGATCTTTAATCAATCCTATCGGCGAAGTTTCGTCGAAGTGTTTCGCAACGCTGATTTGATTTTTCTTCACACAGTCGTCGATAGTCGGCTAGCAACCCCTTTCGTTCTTTCATACCTTCGTTTGAATGTAGAATTTTTAGTAATAGAATAGAATAGAAATATAGTAATAGAATAGAATAGTAATGGAATAGAATAGAATAGTAATAGAATAGAAATTTTTCACCTTCAACACCACGATATCTGAAAAAGATCTTGAACAATTTAAACGTATTACTCGAAACTGCACTTTTGCAAATTCTGTATCGCACTGCGTTAATTTTTGTTCCTTCAACTGCTCCGCTTGTTTGGCTATTAAAATTGAAAATCTTAACTCCGTTCTTAAACATGTTCGAATTCCTTATTTTGACTTCCACTTTACTATTTCCTTGCAATATTTTTCTTCATTTTCTGTTACATAATCCTGTTTACCTTACTTTATCATCTTTTTCTATTATCGCATTACCGTCGCCGTAAGTATGACATATACATTCCATTTTATATGATTCTTTTATTTTATGCAATTTGCCTTTTATTTAAGACGTTTAATCCTGTACACACTGCGTTTCAACGCTGCAGTATTTTTTAGCTGCACTTCGGAGTTGCCACTCGAGAGCAGAAGGTTAATAACAATTTATTCTGATAGCGGCGAAGTAATGTGATTTCAGAAAAGTAAAAAAGAATGAGTTAAAAATAAGCGACGAGCATAACAGCTTCTGAGACTACAGACAACACTGATACAACACAAATATTTAACTGCAGACATTATTCGATGAATCAACATGTGTACGATTATTATATGCAAACAGAAGGATATGCAGTATTTATACGTTGTTGATCGTAAAAGGTTACTAAAAAAACATTTTCTTGTGATTTTTTTTAGGAGGCCATGTTACTGTTTTTTTTTTCGTAACAGTTCCAAAATTTCGATATTGTTATAATGCAGGTAGCAGTATAATTTATTTAGCAGTCTTATTCGTTCTATTTAATATGGACCAATTTTTACTGCACTTTATTTATTTGAATTATTTGATTTATTTGCTTCATTCATTTTTCTATATACATACTATATACTGTATACTATAGGCTGTATATTATCTTATTTAATAATTATTTTTACTTGTTACCTCGTGTGTTTATTTTATATACATATTTACTTTCTTATTAAATTGTAACCTAGTTTTCCCTCTATTTTACTATTTTTATTATCATGTTTATTATATTATTAGCTACATTTTATCCATTTTTATAATTTATCATAAACTATTTATTATACATATTATATTTTAACATACGCACAAGGTAGTGTTGTACCTATCACCGGGAAAACAATGTGATCCCGGGAGAAACATGAGTTGTAAAATAAACGAATATTTAACGAAATATCAAATACTCGTACTAAATGATACGATTTAAAAGAACTACGCTCGGCGAACGTTGATTGTCCTTTCTATCAATTGTCAATTCAGATAACAGTGATTAGGAAATCACTCTGCATACAACGCGATTATGGTAGAAGCATTTCCATTACAAGCTCCATTAATGCATCATTGTAACAGCTTCATTTCTATGGATCTTCACGTAAAATAAAAACGATTTTAGTCGATATAGCAACAATGAAGAGCTAAACCGAAAATTGCATCGAGTTGAAAATAATAGATAGATATTCTTGATACTTTTTTAACGTTTTTGTTGCTTCAAATTTTGCCTACCCATTTTACTAACATGTGCATAAAGTTCGCAGTTTATTAATGATATGCAATAATAAGCATAATGTCATATGGCAATGTTTATATTATGTTTAGATTATGTTCAGATTGAAGCTTCTCAAGGATGACTACTACTTTTGTCTTTGTATTATTCCCTTTTTGTGTAATATAATATAATTTAAAATAAAAGGACTAGGAATAATTAACAATTTTTTTAAACAATGTTCCATGAGAATATAAAAATAAGTAATACTGACAAATAAGTAATATCGAATACATGTATACGTGACAACTCTGTACTTGCTAATAAACCATCTGGTTGAAAGAATTAATAAACAAATAGACTATAACATCGTTTGCACGCGAAAACGTGGCGACTAAGAAGTATCGACTGTCGCTTTTACGAGTTACAGCTTAGTTTTGCTTATCGTGCCCTCTGTCCAACTTTCTCGCTGTCCGCTTCGTCTATCGATGATCGGAATAGGACGAGTCGCGCGAGTCTGGAAGAGTGTTCGTGGTTTCGCGAGAAACGTTGACCCGGGGGTGTAGAAGGACAGATTCACGGATCCGGTGAACCGTTAGATCGTTCGGTACACGCAATTGCGTAAGTGCGAGGTGTCCGCGGCCGGGCACGTGTCGCGACGAGCAAATAAACGGTGCACACTCGCCGCTACCTTGGCACCGCGTGTTAACCAGGCTAACCAAGATAATCACTCATTACGAGCGTTTAGCGTGGACGAGGACCGAGGCGTAAGCGTCGTCGCCTCCCTATTGGCCGTCGCTAACGTGGAAATAACTCGCGCCGCAAACAACCGAGCCTTCGTTCTGATTAGACGCCGATCTATATCTTGTTTTGGTCGTCGCCGGCTAGCAAGAATCGCGAAAACGATTCGTGGAAGCGGAACGCGGCTCCTTCGGGGACGGAACACCTATTTTCGTTCGAAAAAGCTTCCTTGGTCCTCGAGCCTGCAACCCTCTTAAGTCTAAAAGGAAATGAGAATTTCAATTCAGCCAAATTTTTAGTGTTTTTTAGTCTTTTCAGCTTTCCTAGGACATATTTGTCTTTTACGTGTTGACGAATTTATGCAGACCTACTGCCGATTTTTATTAAAATGTATTTTCAATGAAGATATTCGTTATTGTTTTTTGTAAAAAGAGTCTTTATAATTTCATGAATATAATAGGATAAAATATAAAATTGTTAAGCATATGTCATTTTGTTTTAGATTCTTTATCGCGGGTTCAGTAACACATTGGCGGCCAATAAACGAATGCGTCGTTTGTGTTGTAACCAGAAATGATCAGCCAAGTAATTAATAAACTGCGAGAATGGAAGAGAAACTTCGTCGCAAATTTTCTAAAGAAAATATATAATTTCAGAGAATTTCTAGAGCGAGCGACGATTCTCGAGAGAGCAACTATAATCGAATTAAAAAAAGCATTGGAAGAATTTGTCATCTCTATGGTAACAAATACTTCCATCGGCGTGCATAACATTAAGAAAGACAAATTGGGATTGCAAATATCCGTGATATTCGAAAAAGTGTACATTTCAATAGTTTCTTCAATCCTCCTGCGTGCTATAAATTTTATTCCACAGAAATAAATCTTCAACCTACTGTCATCCCCGGTTAACGGCGCCAATTGTTGCACCTTCTAAACTTAACCATAGATGATCGGGTTTACACTAGATAGTCCAGAAGAACTTGTCACCTTTGCGATAACAAATCGCTCCATCCGACGTTAATACCGCTAAGGAAGAACGTTATTATTACAGCATTAATACGTTGATCATTTGTGCCAAGTGGTCTCAGGCACTTACCGCACGGCGACGCGAATGTTCGTGATATTCGAAGGAGTAAACATTTTAATGAAAACATAGTGGATTGCGGAGAGAGACGCGCCGTAGATGCATAGGACGCGCGAGCCGAGCTCGAACACGCGCGAATTGTCGCCGCGTATGCAGCCGCGTGTTCGCATATGGCCGCGGAAGGTCGAGTGTGACGTGGTCTCCACTCCCGGCTGCGCAAATATTGATCGAGGTGTCGCCGTGACGAAAAATTCCACCGAACGGGAATACAATGTCCACGGCGTCGTAGAGTATGGCCGAACGGGAGGCTGGTACCTGGGCTCACCCTGCCCAGGGTGGCGAACCCGTCGAACTCTCAAGTTCGAGGAAACGGACGTGCCGCGAACCTTAAGGGAGCGGGCATTCTTTTAAACTTCGCGTTTCTTCTTGTCGGAGCACGCTGCGGCTATCAAGCAGTTTCGGAGCATCCAGTAGCATACTGCAATCTAACCGAAAAGAATCCTAAAATATCGAATTGAGACAATTATGCTATCATTGCGTACAGTTTTTGGCGCTGTTACCTTTAACCTGGTCGACTCTATTGTATTCACTTTTTTTATAGCAGGTGCACACAAAATTTCATTCGGGTTAGCTGTATGTTCAGTGCGGTATCGGCCACCACGTGTGAAGTAAAATGAAAATTAAAATAGCAAGAAAAATAAATAGTAATATTAATTTGGAAATCACTGAAATAGAGGTAATTTGAAGTAGAGGTTATGTTACGGCATAAAAGTAAAATAATTTAATTAATTAAACCGAAAGCAGAAAACTTAAATTTTTATAACATCTTGTCTCGGTTATTTCATACATTATAGTCTTTTTATAAGGACTTTGTATAAATAGAAATTCGATTTTTATTATTGCTTAGGTGACGCTATTCCCGTTCTTATCGTTATTACTGCCCGTTGTTATCCCGAATATTTACATAATTAAAAAATAAATTTGTCTAATAAAATACCGCTCCGCAAAGTCGATGAGACGTGAAACGACTTACAATCAAGGAATCGCAAGGATCGAAAAGGATCCGCCGCAAATCCACCCTCGACCGTCCCGAAAATGCTCGAAAATCGGATTATAAATTACACAGTTACCGTGATTCTCGAGATAACATTCGCCAGCCGATAGGACCGACCGCAACCCCGAGATTTCGCCCGGCCTGAGAAAGGTCTAAAATGATTTCTAAATTTCGGTGAGCCTAAGATAACATAGCCAAAAGGATTGACCGCAACACCGGTGTCGAGCATAACCCAAGAACGACCCGAAAAAATTGATTATGAACTAGAGGATCAAACGAAATATCCGGGAATCGATGTGACCGCGTTGAGATCTATGAAACCGCGGAGTACAACGGGAATGAACCAGCCAACCCTCAAACTAAAGTTTGGCGGCGCAACGGGGCGCGCGCTCTCTTTCGAGGTGGTCGAAGGAGCATGAAGTGGTGGTGCCGGGGGTTGCCGGGGCTAAGCAACTACACGGCGCCCAGCTGTGGCCCCATGGTGTCTGGTGTTGCGTATGGGGTTTACCACGGGGGTGGTTCGACGTGCGCCTACCCCATGCTGCGCGCTTACCACCTGTTCTTTCTGCACCGCGACTCCCGGAAAGGGGATTTGCCCACTCGTTTGATTGCCCTGCGCGCGAGATACCGCGATAAAACGGAACTGATTGGCTAAAGTGGTTAATTATAGGGCCGATTGTTGCAGCAATTAATTTCTTTCAATTACGCTGTCAGAAAAACTGTAGCTATATTTCGTCGCGTTTCGATGATCGACGCGATTACTTACAGATTTCGACGTTCTGATGCGAATTCGGGAATCGTTTTTTATTGTCCATTTTTGACAATTTTTACAACACTTTACCGATCGGCAGCCTATAAATCAGATTTATATCTCGCCTGGTTATCATAGCAATCAATAATTTGCTATTTAATATTGAGGTATTATTATAGAACATTTTAGATATTAAATACCTTTCGCAATGAATCAAATAAAATAAAATAAATAAGATAGATAAAATAAATTTTGTTTAATGATAATATTATGACAGTATAAAATGTTTACGATACTACGATAAAAGGTATTTTCGCTGAGAAGAAATCATCTTTTATAGAATACAAACCTAAGTAAAGTAAATCATTGTTGCTCTCGTTATTTCTTCAAAAAATAATAAAGACACGTACTTCAATCCATACTTTTTGCTTATGTGTGTCCGAAAAAGATTCTGCAAACGATTAAGGGAAGCTTCCGGCCTAGGGCACCATCAAATTCTTCTCAAACATTTCTTTTTAATGACTCGGTAAACAAGTTAAAATTGGAACCGATTCGACGACGGAACTCGTGGATACCATGTTTCCTAATATAATCATTGTTATAATTGGATTCACTTCGCGATCAAGAATCCCATTTAATTTTACTAGAACCGTGTATCGAATTACACGCCATCGCGTTATATTACCGCCCAGCCAATTATCTATTTATCGATATTTCAAGTTCCGGCGAGATCAATCGCCGCGATGACCCATCTTCGTGTGAATTTGACGCGTCTGCTCAGAGCTTTCGTTATAATTAATCGATCCTGCAGTGACTTTTTGTTTTGAATGACAAGTATTTTCCTTTTCTTTTCCTTGTGCAGTACAGTAAGAATATTCAGTGAAAAGATACAGTTAAGACTAAGATGGAAGCTAATGGAAATTAATTAGGCATTTCACTTTCTTTAATTTAAGAATTCTTTAAATTTAATACAAAATTGTAATCCTTTACCTAGTATAAACAAATTGATATAGAAATTAGTTATATTTCTCGTCTTCATTATTTACATCTTTGCATACTGCATATTTGATATTAATTCATTGTATACATACAGGGTGTCCCAAAATTATGGCACTACGGGGAAATGTGGAGTTCTTGAGCTAATTTGAAGTAACTTTTTCCTTAGCTCTAATACAATTCGCGGTTTTATTTGCGAGTTATTAATGAAAAACACTGACCAATGAGAGGCGTGATCAGCTGGCGCGATGTGGCCGAACCAATGGGCTAATCTGTGATTTGTCCCCTCGTATACAATGCTATTGCCTAGATATTTATAATAAAATTTGCATCCAACTTACATGCTTCAAAAATAAAAATAATCCTAACGTTGAAAGTTGAACGTAATCTTCAAATCGAAAATAAAACACAGTTTTTAAAACAATCAAAATCAACGAAAAAATGAATTGACAGTGAATCTTTTTAGAAAAAAAAATGTATTTGTTCTTTATACGAGTCGTAAAGAGTTAATCGGCATATTAAGAGCTGTCTACCACCAGAGATCGTGCAAAAATTTACCTTTTTCACAAAATAATTAGGCAAAAATAGCAGGATCACATTCTTTTCTAGCTAATCCATATACCGGTCGAACAAAACTGTAAGGATTGAATCGTTCCGCCATATTGGCCGTATACGGCGCCGTTTTATCGGGTTTCAATAGGCGTCCCCTGGTGCACGAACTGTCGATTTACAGCGTATGTACAAACTATTAATTCGATATGCCTCGCCGGGGAATATCGATACAAAGTTGTTCCGATATTCTACGGTTCGTATCGAATTATGCCGAGGCAGCAGTTTGCTCTTTGCTTAACAGTAAACCGTAATGTACACGATCGATAGTCGACGCCGTTCGGTTTTTCGTTTAATCCTTTTACGACACGAAGCTCGACTACGATGGCTCCAGAGACAACCTGCGAAGCTAATTTTGCAACCCCGCCGATATCTGTTTCTCGACTTGTTGCAACGTTTTATTTCTCCTCAGGTCCCCCTACGGTTGCCTGTGTCACGTGTTACGAAAGTTCTGTGATCTTTTACACCAGTGTAGAAGCGAGCAGCGAAATTTGAAATGACGTCCGATTAAAAATAATTCCCAATTGTGTATTAATTTCATTGATAACAATGCAGGAATTTATTTTGATAAAATTGATAAAATGTTACGTATCTGTATAGTTCAAGGTACTCGTATAAGTTTAACTTATGATTATATGTTTATTAGTTTAGCTTGATCTTGGCAAATTAATAAGTATGTAGTTAAAAATGCAAATAATTTTTTGTCCAATTCTTTTCTTATTTGGTATTTATTCGAGAGAATTTTTCATTCTATTTTTCATTTAATGGAACACTTTTTTAAGTCTAAGTTAATCTCTGTGTCTATCATGTGAACATCGCAGACATAGTCTGAAATACAGATTTACATATAGTGTATATTTAATGGATATAATTACTATGAATAAAAAATGATTTTATAACAATTCATTCGAACGAGGTCTAAAATAAAATTACTTTTCACATATTATTTGTAAAATGAAAATAACAAAGTATTTCAAATAATGGATGTTGAATAAATAAATTCGATTAACCCTATCATTTGAACGATTTTAAATCTATTAATAAAAAATGTAACAGGAGCATACGTAAAAATTGCATACGTAAAGAATGCGTAAAAATTTAAGCTGTCATTCAATAAATTGTTTCATATAATTATTTGCCATTTTATTCGAAGCACATGAAGCACTCGCAATTCCGCAGTAGAGTGCCTGTGCACTCGCGGTTGACAATAGGTTAACGATACGATGGAAAAACCATGTCGATCTTCCGCGAAGATTGCTATAACGGCGTTTGGATCAACGAACTACCGAGAAAGGGAAGGAGAGATAAGTTTCTATCGTCGAGTACAAAATAAAAACATGGCCGTGTTGAATGACAATAATGGCAACGAACTAGAATCCCGTGTGTGTACAGATCGGCGTAGCCACACTCTTAAACGTCACCGTCGTTCACGTACGTATATACAGAGGAATCGTAGCGACATTTATCGTTGTATACCGTGTATATATTTACACGTGCTTCCCATCCAGCTTTAGTCATTCCTGTTGATACAAAATATCGCCCGGCCATTTATTCGGTAATCGTCGCGCGCGCGATTAGAAATAATAAAGATCGCCCGCGCATTACACGGGCCGCCCCACGGCTGATTTGCCCGGCAAATATTCTTTTAATATTTAAAGATCCTCTCGTACAACCGTTTCGTGCAAATACTCCGGCCGAGTGTAAATATGTACCAAATATACACGCGGCGGAATGTACAAATGCCGACGATCTAAACGCTTTCACGGATAAAATGCCCGACGATTAGCCGTTTCCCCCTTACTTTCCGGGCGATTTCGGGGACTCCGCGTCCTTTGGAGATTATTCCTTCCGCCTTTTGGCCAGGGCTTGTTCGATCGCCATTAGATCACGATTTAGCGATACGCAGTCCATAAAATCGCCGGACATTTCAGTGAAATTTTATATATATATTAATATATAAATTTAGAATACCAATTTTTAGAATAACAATTTAGTATTGTTAAAAGAAACGGTAGGTATTACTAGATTCATACATATACTTATTTATAAGGAAACGTAAATGTATGTATCGTGAATTATGTATTGTGAATTATATATTATGAAATTTGTGTACAGGATGTCTCAAAAGTCACGAGAAATCGGGAAATGAGGGATTTTTGAGGTTATTTGAAGTAACTTTTCCCTTCGCGAAAATGCAATTCGCGGCTTTGTTTACAAGCTATTAACGAAAAACAGTGACCAATGAGAGGCGAGCTTGACTGGCGCGAGACAGGCGAGCCAACAAGCAGACGAAGCGCAGCCACGATCATTGGCTCGGCCGTCTTTTGTCAGCCAAGCTCGCCTCTCATTGGTCACTGTTTTTCATTAATAACTCGTAAACAAAGCCTTCAATTGCATTTTCACTAAGGAAAAAGTTACTTGAAACAACCTGAGGAATCTTTCACTTCCTGATTGCAGCAACTATTTTTTTTTTTGATAATTGAAACTTTAGCAAATGGTGTTTACAGATCATGAGTCATTAAGTATACATTCAAATTACATAGGTTTTATCATAACTTGTTAATATTGTTACGCATTGTGAATGGTTTATAATACCTATTACTGTAACAAACACCAGGGTCTATATATCTTTCCATGCCTATTGTTATTTCGTGAAATTTGTATTGTAATACAACTTCGTGTCCTGAAATCTTCTTTAACGTGCCTTTTAAAATACTACTAAACAGTGAATTTGTTAATAACGTCACGTCGACTACGTGTATTCATAACAATGCTCCTCTTCCTTCCTGAGGCATTGTGCAAATTCTTGCCAAAATAATCGTCCTTTATTTCAAGACTGATTCCGCAACAGTCGAAAGCGATTTCAAAAACGATTCCACAAGCTACACATGGTGGAAACTGAGAAGCACGTTACTTGCGCCGATACAAGCAAGGTACCAAGGACGACGCTTCGAAGAGGACTTAGGAGCTATTGAACCGCGTGTGTATTTTTTAGGATCGTAACTGGCTGGATACTTTCTGAAGTGACCGCGCGAGCGACGGACCAAACGGGTCGGTTCTGTGTGTTCCTCGTTGACAGAACAAACAGGTGACGGTTCCAGCGATCGTAAGACTGGTAAACATATATGCTGGCCGGCCGCAACGCGTTACCAAGCAAATAGCCGGCATCAAAATGCATTAGCCGATTCTGATAATGCCGATTTACGATGCGCTTATGGCCGCTAATTGTCTGATTTATCGACGATGTCGTGCTAATACGATTAACACGCGTTCAGACCTGCCTGGATTCGTTATCGCGGCAGCTTCGCTTCAAATTTGCGAGCCCGTTCCGCAATCACATCGACAGACCGCGATGGCTACCGGTGTGCTAGGCGTCATTTCGCCGCCATTACGATAAGGATGATGGAAATCGGGAGAACGTTTCTGGTACCAGGTACCTAACGTTTTCCTCAATTTTACAGAAAATTCTTCTCCTTTTTCACTCCACGTTGATTATAAATTAACTGTTACAGAAATCGAGATGAAAATATAAATTAGCAGTATTATCATGATAATCGACTTAAATTGATGTTAAACGGTCTGCATGATAAACTGTAGGAACGAAACTGTACGATGCTCGTCGCGTGACGCGAACTGGTACCAACCATTTCAAAGGGAAATAATGTCTTTAAATTATTTTTACAGTCTATTATATTCCGTAGCAAGGATCTTACATTATACGGTGTTTACAAGAACAATGATATTCAAAGTATAAGAAAACTATTTCTGGTAGTTTTCGTAATTTTAACAGAGTTTAATCGAAATTATGTTTCACAAAGGAAGAAAATATAATCAATGAATTTCAGTGAAAACAAAAGAAATTAAGCAGAATGAGAAGTCGCTTTACCAAGGTAAAAATGGGAGATTTTCCCATTGGGTCATCAAGAGACTTGGGGAGATGTGCTAATGCAAAGTGCATATGTTTTCAAACCATGTGTATCATTCGCAAAGGTGGAGAATATGTCTACATCGCTAAAATTCGCGAATATATAAGCTTACGATGCAGATGGATTAGTTTTGCTACGAAATCTTTCGCAAAGAAACTATTGTACCTTTTGCAGTCAAATTGACCCGGGTTAAACTGGTCGGCTCTATTTCTCTTGCATCGAATCGATCAGCGATCCTGGACGTCCAAGTTGAATCTCAGCGTCGAATTAATTTCAATTAGATTATCGCGACGGGCAGAAGGAAATCACGGCGTCGCGTCTCGCCCGGGCAACAATGCCGTATCGCTGCTCTCTCGAGCCGCAACAATGCGAACAATGGCGGGTCACGTGGCGCGGCCGCCGGTTAATATCGCCGCGATAAAGGAGCCGGCGATGTTTTACAAACAGCTCCCCGCCACGTGCGCCCACCCCCTGTCAAAACATTCGGGACGTCCCGTGCCCCGTTCCAGAAAAAGGGGCGGCTAACCTGTCCCTCTTTTTTTTTACTCTCTCCTGGATCCGTGCGCTCGGCCGAGCCGCGCGCGCGTGACCGCCTACACGTGGACCACGTGAATTTTCCGTGGGGAGACGCGGATCGTTGCTCAAATCCTTTGGACGAGGACGAGTTAACTCGTCGCTTCGCAGCTTCGTTGAAACGATCCCGGGATAAACGCTCCCAAGATCCTCGCGAGTTTGAAGGGTGATTCGATTAGTCGGTCTGGGAAGATTCGGGCCGCTCTAACGTTTGACGGTGCGCCATTGTTCGAGCGAATGGTGGTAACGGTGATGTAGGAGGAATTCTGGTAATACGATATAGCATGTAATGTACCATATTGTAATATATGTATTTTAAGATATGTATTATAATATATGTATAATAATATATTTATTATAAAATTTGTATAATAATATATGTATTATAAAATTTGTATAATAATATATGTATTATATCATATGTATAATAATATATGTATTA
Organism: Augochlora pura; assembly: GCF_028453695.1. Taxonomy (NCBI): domain Eukaryota; kingdom Metazoa; phylum Arthropoda; class Insecta; order Hymenoptera; family Halictidae; genus Augochlora; species Augochlora pura. The sequence continues at coordinate 14,135,819 of NC_135772.1, read as the reverse complement.
TAGTATATGTATAATAATATATGTATTATAGTATATGTATAATAATATATGTATGTAATACAGCATGTAATATAGTTGATTTTCTTGACAAAAACTCGCTACCAGAATGAAGAATAATAAAACTACTAAAAATGACTTTTGCAATTTAAAGGATGTCGTTCCATCTCTTTAATTTTTACATTGACAGTCAACTGTTCTGTTGAAAAGTCTGAATTCACTCTTTAAATACCACTACAATGATTTACGATCTCAAAATAAAAATTGATTTAAAGTATTTATTCTATTTTGTTCCCGGCATAAAGATTAACATAAACGCTAATCGATAAGGAGAAATACGTATCAAATGCACTTGTGAGCACTATAATGCATGCATGAATTTCATGAAAATCCAGGATCGACACTTCGGTTCCTCTTGGTAGCTTGTCAAGGATTGAAATTCGTCGCGTGCTCGTGCGATTTCTCGAGAGGAAACCAGTGCTCCTTGTGATTGGCCGTGTAATTGAGGCGGGCGCAGTTTCCCACGAGCTGCCGGCCGTCTATTTAAAAAGCAATCGCCTTTGAACGTCGGAGGAGTTAATCGCGGCCGCAGTACTAGCCGATGTAAACTACCTTTCGATGATACTTCTAGGTCCATCGACATTGGACCAATTCCCTGAAGCGATGCACGCGCATCCCCTACGAGGCCGCCGGATTCCCCATAATTTCCCATGCGCGCGCCCGATTCGTACGCATCGCTCGGAGGGTAGATCGACGTTCGTTTCTCGCTGTCGCTGTCTCCCTTCGATTCTCTCCTCTGTTGCCGGTGTTTCGAAAAATATTCCGTGATCGAACGTGAATCACTGTTTTCTCGAGGGCACTTATTACAGTTCTCCCTTTCTACAGGATGCCGGAAAGTTATTGTGTCGCGGCTGCTGCGACGAGATTGCACGCTTCAGGATCCATGGAAATTTATAGAAAAGTGGAAATTGGAAATTGGAAATTAACTCGGACTCTGTTTTTTTGATATCTTTTTAGGTTACACACGCTAATGAATGGAACTATAAAAGTGCTACTGGAATTATTAGAACTGTGTAATTATTGGAAACAACGTTACGTGTAACTTGAAGTGCTGTATTTTTGGCTGGTGTCTTTATTAGGTACCCTATTACGATTACGTATTTTGAAAAAATTGATAGAAATTGTCAGCTTTCACTGTAAAATGAATTTTGTCAAACGAATGTCATAAAAATAGGTATTAGTGCATTATAGATTTATTCCGCAAACATTGTAAAACTAATTTTCCTGTGAATTTTATGGAATGTAACGTACCGTATTATCGTTAATCATCCGACAATGGCATCTTGCTACCAAAATTACAAACAAATGATTATTAAACGATAACAATACACCAATGTATTTTTGCATCTTCGAACGAGACGCTGCCAATATTTATGAAAAAAACTGTTATCCGCAAATGATTAAAATCTTTCCCAAGCGCGCAGTGTTTGTAAATGCTATTTGCCGTTCTACTGTGCAATTTCATTTTAAAACTAAAAATCGAACGTTACCGGGGAAGAAAACGGATGTTATATCTTGCGTCGTGATATTGATCACTTCCTGGATCAGGATAATATCAACAGAGATGGGTCCGACGATCGCTGAGAAATCGAGAGGCAAACATTGTTAATGGACGGTTGCATAATACATATATATCGCTGGCGGCAAATAAAATTTCACCGTTTATTGGATTTTTCTAAATCCAGATACGCGGATTGCTCCTGTCCGATCCTGTTTGCCAATCCGTCCCAACCCCGCGGCCTCCCCAACCCCCCTTGCAAATCTTTGCTCCCGGTGTGCACGTGACGCAAAAACATCTTATTTTTCCAGCAAGAAGTGCAAACACACACGTACACGGGCGCGCACATGGAAACGCGCGCGCGCAGAAACCGGCAGGCCGAACGGTGCGTACTGTAACAAGACACGGCAAATACACGCCGTGACGCCGCGATGTTATCGGGCATCCACCGATCCGATCGGCCAGATGATAATGTTACGCTACCGATGAAAAACACTTTCGCGCAAACAATCGATTTTTGCGTCTGACTCGCGGCGGAAAGTTCCTTGCCCTTTTCTTAGGAAACCGTTCTATCTCGAAACGCGACTTCTCCCACGCCGGCGAACTTGCGTTAATTCGCGACGTAGACGAAAATGTAATCGAGTATGCTTGGGTTAATTTGTTACTCTATTTATCAAGTTTGTTCAATATATTCTTTGAAGTATTTTTTCTAAATCTATGCAGCTTAATGAAACATATGACAACTTTAATTAATTGTCAGAAAGTAAATAGTACTTTAACGTTTGAAATACTTAAAAATAAGCCTTGTCGACTTGACTGCAGTTATGATAATTTCTTTACAAAACATAACCTAACAAAGTTAAAAACACGCACACATTACACTAAAATATCCCCTTAATAATTGTAAGGAATTAAACCTGAGTCAACAATATTTCATTAACCCGTTGCACTCGAATGGTGACTCTGAGGCACCACTAAAATTATTCTATTACGTTCCAAAATAATTTTTATAACAATAAGGTTTAGATTTGAAAAATCGTTTAGTAGTGAAACTGTTGCTACGAGTTGCAAACAACAATTTCATACGCATAAAAGTGCACTTTATTGCATAGAATAGAAATACTATAAGTCAGGAATATTATTTCATATTTACAGTTAAAATGGCTTCGAGTGCAAAGCGTTAACATCGTTCAATCTATCTACTCATTTCTCCGACACATTATCAACAAACCAGTTTCGCATAATTTCCTTTCAAGCTTATCGAAATTACAAAGAAATTACTAATAAAATTACTAATAAATAACCGTTGAACAAGCTTCACAATTTGAGCACACGCTATAATTAAAAACGGCGGAAGATCTGATTAAATTCAATTCCGTTATCCTTATAAATAAACCGATCGCTTTCGAAGCTCGCCGGGTTTCGCGTTAATAAATTACGGAGGCCGAAGAATCGCGGTACGAAATATTCTCCTGGAATGCGGAGACCATCGGCCGGGTCCTCCTAGTTTGGCACCGGTGTTTGCCGTCGGTTCCCTAGAATTCTCGGACGAAAAATATTCCGCGGAGTCGCCTTTAATCAAGCCAGGGGGTCATTAAAAATTGCGCCGCGGACCTCGACTACGCGGCGTATAGGGCCGGCGTAATTAATGGCTCGATCAAACGATACAGCGCGGGCCGGCGGCAGGCGACGAGGAGAGAGACTTATTCGTTGACCAGGCGGAAATTCGTTAATAATTCGGCCCCCGCGCAACTTTCCTTGCGGCAAAGTCTTTTTGAAGCGGGGCCCGGTCTCGTCGAAACTCCGGCTGGTCTTGACGAACAGAGAGGGGGGGATGGGGGATGGAGGGGGATCGGAAGGGTGGTTGCAGCGCATGCCACGGGGGTTGAAGTCTGTTTGCTCATGAAATATGCAGGCATGCGCCCTCCATAACTGCTCGAAAGCAGTGAAACTTGCGTGCAGCTCAACCGTGCCACGGGATTTTCTGCCCCCCTCTCCTCCACCTCTTCCTCCTCTTTCTACTCCTCCTCCTCCCTACCTCCTTTCCTCATTTTCTTCGTACGTTTACAAAAGCGGTGCGTTTAGGTGGATGAAACACGCGTCCCGTTATATCGACGGGGATCGACTTATAGGTGGCCGAAGATAGAGCGCGTCTTAAACGTCGGAGGAGTTTCGTTACTGCGCAATCCGCCGAAGGGACCCCGGGACAGTGATGACGATACAGCATCGATGCCTCGAATATCGAGATTTAATATAACAATTTATTCCGTTACGCAGCTCGCGATAGCGGAATTTGTTAATTAGACGTAACATCAACTAAAGAAGTCTCTCTTACCTAAACTCTCCCGCTGGTATTATAAATAAAATATACCATGTTTTACAATTGTGTTTATTATTTTATAATTATATTGTCTATTAATTTCTCTTTTATGATGCATAATTTTCACGTATATCTAATTGCGTGCTGGTTAAAGAAATTTTCACGGAAATACAAAATCGTCGACACATTGCCATACTTAAACAGGCAGTTACAACAATTCCAAACAATATAATTTAACAATTAGATTTAGACATCATTGGATTTAAAAAAGTTTCCCGTATCTTTTAAGATTTCTACTGTTCCCAGTTTTCACCCAATATTTGGATAATGGCGGAACAATTTCACTTTTGAATTAATTTCTCGGATGACGAGCTTTTCAAATATTGTCTCTATTATAGCTGATGGAAACTATAGAAAATAATTATCGCAAAGTGTTAGAATGTATTATAGATACCCATAGTAACGTCGTGTTCTTTTAGTTTGATTAAACAACGTCACATTATTCGTGAACATGATTTATTATCACCTGACCTACATATGTACTAACTGAATGTACTCAAGTTTAGTATTCTAAAAATAATCTATATTAATTGTTAAATAAAACAAAACTTTAGTAACCATAAAAATCGCCATTACATATGTTTACCTCTAAATTAAATAAAGTACATAACTCAAAGACTGTCCGAATGTTTATTGTTCAGATGCTGTTAACTTTTCGTAAAGCTTTTACGAATTTCTATATCATATTTTTATCAAACCCGTTTATATTAAAACACTGCCGTCTTCCATCAACAGCTTATCAATTGCAATCGTAAAAATGATTCAAAGTGTCGGACAGCGTTATCGATGCGCCTGCAAAGAAATTGTTAAACGAACGCGTCAATAAATTCGCTCCTTGCCCCCAGGGCCGGTAATCTCCGTACGAGCGCGTTTAATTTTATCCCCCGAGACTGCCGCGGAAGAAAATTTATTTATTCTGACAGGAAGACGAGTGTGCTGGTAAGAAACGGGTGACGTCCAAGGGGTGTGTCCTCCTTTTCCAGCTGCAATGTCCTGCGGAGGTGGTTAAGTGCGAGGCGAGTGCAAAAGGGTAGGTCACTAGCGCGAAACTGACTTTTTCAGTCCCAGTGTCAACCCTCCCGGTTGTTTCACCTTGCCACGCTCGTTGTACACACTGTCGATCGAGTCACACGCTCTTCCACTGCTCTCCAGACACCTGACTCGAGAACACGGTCCTGCGCCCTTCTCTTTTTTTTTCATAGTGCAAATAAACATTACGTGCAATTTCGCGCGTTTAAGAAAACTGGAACACAATTTACGAGGAATATCATGTCGAATCTTGAAATTACGTAACAATCCTCGGAGATTTCTTTTATATTTCCGTTTGTTTATTGATAGCAGTTAGGATATTTTATATTCGTAAAGAATGTAAAAAATATATGATGCCCATTAGGCTTTGCTGCGTAGAGAAACTCGTAATAGTCGTGAAAATAAAAATGGGATGATGAAATTTGACAAATGTTATATGGAATAGGCCGTATACAAATAAATTATGCAGACTTAATAAAACAAGAATTTGTTACACATTTTTTAGTAAACTAGTCCTACGATTTCAGGACAGTCTAACTCGTTTGGTCCAATTAAAAAAAAAGATTTCCTTCTTAAAGATGTCCATATATGTATATTCATTCGTAACAGTGTATTTATTAAATTTAATAAATTTAGTAAACTTAGTAAATGTATTAAATTTGAGTTTATATTTCTTAGGTTTCTTTATAATTACTAAATGCCTTAGTAGTTGATTTTCCACATCGTCGACAATTTCATTATCTCAAATACAAAAAAGTGAGGAAATATAAAAGAATTGAATAGAAAGTGCTATTATTTGGAGTTTTGTTTTGTGTGATCTAAAGATTTAGCTATAATACGATGCAATAAATCTATCTGGTAAATCAATATAAATCTCAGACGAGATTCCAGGTACCAAATAAACAAAAAGAAATAAAATCATACAAGATAAAAATATTATAAGTGAACAAATTAAACGAGTTTACTTTTTCGAGTGAAAATACCTTCAAGCGCAAAGGGTTAAACGAAACAACTATAGCACACGGATGTTACCAATCGCGAAGCCTTCAAACCCATCGATAACGCGGACTTGGAAGGCGCCGCGAATCAAAGCGAAACCGGAAAGTGGGCAACCTGTCGCCATAACGTAATAGCGTGCACCGCGGCGAATAAAACGGCTTTTTATACGCGATGTCTATCGTCGGCTTGATTTCGACGCCGGGTTAATTGCCGATAGCCCTTATTTAGGCGACGGGGGTAGCGACATATGCTCTCCTCGGGGTTAAATAATCCGCTGCCGGGATACACGTCGACGTGACGAGCTTTCCGTGCGGCTCGTCGACTCGTAAAAACGCTTGACACGCTACGCCCACGCGCAACACCGACACGATACGCTCGGCCATATGTTCTCCTTGGTTAGTGTTCGCGATTAGCAGTCCGTCTACCCTTGCGTAACAAACAATAAGCAAGCTCCGTCCAGTTCGTCAAGTCTCGACGCTGGAACTGCGCCGATCGACCGAAACAGGTGGCCCGTTTGCGCAAAGAGGCAGAATTTACCGAGTTTTATTATCGAGTCAATGAACTTCATTAGCTTGTCCGGAATAAGGCCGCAGGTGCCGAAACTATAATTTTGCGAAGTCTTGTCTACGAAAATGTTATTCGTTTAAGGAAAGTATGGTGGAATTCATTTGTTATATGGACGGTTCAGAAGTCAATTGAGAAACCAGTTCAGAAGTTAATTTTTCTTTGAAAATGGGTCACGCAGAACAAACAACAACTTTGTTACAGGATCTTTCGGTCAGTGTAGTCAATTTCTTCATAAATCGAATTTATGTCAACGTTAACGTTAATGAACTTCGACTGATTGACTTCTGAGTCGTTCGTATAAAAAAATAAAAAAACGCTGCAGGAACGAAAGAATAGAGTATTTTAAGTAATTAACCATGAATGTGGAAGTATTAAATATTACGGTATTTTTGTTTTTTTAAATAACATTTTAGTTGATTGTCCCTACTGTCTTTAATGTTAGAAATAAACTGCAAAAACAAACTTTCTAAAAACCACCACCAAACCACTGAAACTCTATATTATAAAATTTATAGATGAATACGAAGTAAAATAAAAATCGTGATAAATTTTCTTAGGTATAAATATGTAGACAATAGTAAATGTTATTGGAATCTAAAAATCTGCAGTCTACTAATTAAAATCATACAACGGATCGTGAAAAATGCATTAAATTAAGAAAAAAGTAGCAAGTGAAAAATTTGCAAAAAGCAGCAAAAAGCACATCTACCCATGTATTCCACTAACAAAAAGTTTATTACACGTACGTAATTCAACATCCGGTGCATGCGGTATGACTTTTCTTTTCACATTAATTAATTTTTAACACATTTACGCGGCTACGAAATGGTCTACATTGGAATTCTGAAAAATGTTCTGTGTTTGTTTATTCATAAATTGCGATTTTTAAAGATTGGTTAAATATTTATAAATGCCGCGCGTAACATCACATATTTCCAAGCTTTTTAATTAATTCATGTCCGGGAATAAACGCATATTTTTCTGTAAAATATTATTTTCATCAAAAATAACTATTATCCGATTTCCAGTTGTTCCATTAGTTTATCCTGCATAATGTAATGTTTTTTAAAAACACTGAAATTTAGTTTTCATTTTTTATCTGGTTTTATAATTGCATGAGAAGCATACATTGCATTTAACTATCCCTTAACGAGGGCCAGATTTACTTTGACCCGGGGTACAAGAATACTTATTTATTATTTTTACTATTAAAGTAACACTTAAAATGAACGCTTCTAAAAAATGATGAGCAAAATTATTTGTTATTCTACTTCTTAAAAAGTATCCTGAAAATCTTTTTCCATTAAACAAATTACCTTGAAATCCCGTCGGAGACTAAGTTTTTTTTTCCATAAAACACATTTTATTTTTCCAATCCTATATCACATGGTTTATTTATTTTGGCTAATTTACCCTGTAACTACCCTCACGGACAAGTTCCAGGGTTAAAATTTTGCACAGATGAGTTTTTATTGGTCAGCTATCGAACGGTGTATGACTCATTGAAAAACCTCTAAGGGCAGTTTTGACCATCTTAATCAGCTATGCCCTTTCCAATTCTGAAGAAAGAGAAAGACTAAATAATTCTATATTGAGAAATATATTTCGAAAAGTTACTAAATGTACCTTAATAAACAAATGTTCACGCTGCCTAAGGTGTTAATCAAATGTTCAACTATGGCGAACAAGAGCTTACGAATGATCTAACGACGGCAGCGAAGAACATGTTAATAATATCTAACGTTGCCGCTGCTACGATCGAGTAATTAGAAAAAAGAAACAGTTATCTGGAATGAATGATTTTCGCCGGTCCAGTGGTTTCAGCGTTAACAGGATAATAACGAACGGAAGGGGAGGAAAGTTTTAATTAAACCGGTCGATCGATGCGCGCGAAGAACGGCATGGAATCGGCGGAGATCGGCGAGGTCGGCCGCGTTAATTTAATAAATTATAAACGACGGGAGAGCGATCCGACGGATCGCGATACGCATTCTTCTGTCAGCGAATAGGAGCGAATCGCGTGCTGGCGGCGTGTCGAGAGGTGCTCGTTTCAATTCGGCTCGACGCCGACGCCTCGGCCGATCGGACACGGGCCTCGCCGTTCTGCGGACGAACGATCTTCTTCGGCGGCGCGTCGTAAAAAATTCATTACTCGGCTGAGGAATCGATCGCGGGCCCGTGTAATTGCTTGCCCTTTAAATCGAACGGGCTCTCTCCTCGCTCGGCCGGTTTCAATCCGCGACCGCCGATCGAGAGAATCGCGTTGCTCGTGGGAGGATCACGGACCCGCGGCTGCCGCTGTTTACAACTACTGGAAACAGCGATCGTAACTGTTTCGACCAATATGAAAAAGATCTTCGCGTAATGATTCTTATTTAACGCGAATCAAAATGAAATCAAATATTTATAACACAAATGGTGACTTGTATCTTTAACCCTTTGGGGTCCGCGCCGAATCCTTAATTTTCGTGATTTCCTTGCGAAAGGTACGCCTTTTCTATTAGTCATTATTGTTCCAGTTAAATGACATTGCATATTAATTAATTTTTAGCCAAGTATGATGGTAGAATAGAGTCTATCGATGAACATTGGAGTTTATAACTGTGTCGAGTCACACTCGACATAGGACCGCTAAGGGTTAATCGATGGCGACAATATTTTGGATCGGTTTCGCGTAGACGACTGATTTTAAGCTAGACCGAATACAAGACAGTGAAAACGTCTGAAGTGTTTTAAGATACATTATTTCCAACTCGATAAAGTAATTTAAGAAATAAAGAAATGTCTACTAGTAGCTTCTGCAACTTGTAATTAACGTAGACAATCTTTACTTTGTATAAAAGTCCGTGATCTATTCACGAGAATTATTTATAATATATTTCTATTATTTGAAATTGCCCAGCAGATTAATAACCTTTATTGCAATAATTGTTAAGTTTAAAACTATCGTTTAAAGTTATTAAAAGAGGAAATACATTTTGATTTAGCTGCAATTTCATATTATTACTGAACTTATATTTTGCAGAAATCATATTCGATTAAATTGTATATGAATAAAAAGTAGATTTTATGAAATAAATTACGAATATTAAACGAACAGCGTAAAATGCTCAATGTTAACATTCGCATAATTACGTTTTGCTAAACGATGCAGATCGTTTCGAAATTTTCGAGTTGCCAGGATAAACTCGTCACTATGACGTGTTCTGTAAAGCTATGGTCAACAGACGTGTCAGGTGTCTGACCGTGTCCCATAGCCGATCGAGCTTATTTTATTGAAATAGAAACAAATAAGATCGTCCACGGGGGAAAATGAGGGTAATTAGATCGCGGGACTTTCCGACGAGTTCGCCGAGGATCGGGAATGTTGTGTTCCGAGCGTGTGCAGCCGTTATTCCGACGCGGTTAAATCGTTAATTTTGCAGTGTGTTCCGCAATTTCTGCCAACCGATCTGTTCGTTCGCCAATGGAATCGCGAGTATGCAACCGGCAAATTGAATCGTCCTGGAAACTTTTCGAGACAAAGAAATGCTTTCCAATTCGCGTTAAGAACTGAAAAACATTTGTACAGGTTTTACGTAATTTCTGTGTTCACGTGACGGAACAAAGTTGCGATTATCTTGAAGCAGATGAAAATTAAGTAGGATCGGCGTCTGTAGAAACTCTCGTTTCACACTTTAACCCTTTGCACTCGATGACATTTTAAGCATAGATCCAAAATAGTTATTTTGACCAGCTGCATTCCCATTTTCTATTAATTCAATTCATGAGATTTCGTCTTGTGACTCGTAAAACAATTACGCTTTTAACAGTCTTTTAAATAGAACGATCTATAATAATGTGAAAATTATTTTGGAAATGATAGAACAATTTTCATTGGTGCCCCAGAGGCGCCACTCGAGTGCAAAGGATTAATTTATCTTGCTTCGCTGAGTTTTATTACAGGACTTGTTCATGCGGGATTAAAGTTAATGAAAGTTAATGAAACGCCTTTCGAATAAACTAAATATTTCGCAAGTGTTCGATCTCCTTTAAAATAAAATTGTAAATATAATTTTTCTATTTCTACCATGAAATTATTCTATACAAAAATATGAAAATATTACGACGAGGCGATTAGAAAATTTATGGAATGATATTTGGCGACAATTCCGAACGTACGGAATCAGTCGGTCGGTATAATGGGGGATCGGGAGAATTAAAAGCAGCAGCAAGTCGACTAATCGCGACCTTAATGGGCATCGATATCCGGAAAAAAACGAGGCCCGTCGGCAAAGAAGCGTCCACCCCGGGGTCGCTTCTAATCAAATCCCACGAATCCGGCAACACTGGCGGACTGCTTAATTAATTGTATCAACTGCTGCACGGCCAACGAGGTGGACATGATGTGACTAACGAGGCAAATTCTTAAATTAACGAAGAAGCCCTCGCACCCCTCCCCGCCCCTTTGTTCTTCCTGTTAGCCGTCCGTTTATCTGGAAACTCCTCTTCCGTCCTCGCCGTCTCCCGATTATCTCGCGAGACTTGCGTCGTTCGATCCGCTTCGATTCGACGCCGTTCGTGCCCGTCGCTATTAAATTCACTCGAATCTATCCGTTTCGTAATGAACGATAACATTGTAGGAAAAAATTCTATCTGCCATAAAGTTTGTAAAGGCGTTCGTGAAATTTTGTTTTGCAAAAGTACCGAAATTTAGCGATAATATTTCAATTAAATTCTCGGCACGTGTGCAATGAATATAAATTTACACTACTTATTTTACATTCGATTCCTTCGACAAATTGTTCGCTATTATAAAATGAATGATTAATATTGTAACGCGAAGAGTTAAAGTTGAAGGGCGGTTGCTCCTGCGAGGTCTTTCGATTCTGCAAATTTTAATGGAATTTCTTTGATGTGAAATCATTACGGAGATAACAATTTTTAATGAAGGATGAAGGATTGTACCGTCCGCATACAACTATAGCGTGTCTATTGGAACAGTATTGTTGAACATGTAAACCCCGTGCCAGTAAGTATTGTTGCTAGCGGTAAAAACATTTTCCTCGAAAGATTATATATCGAAGACTTTAATAACGAGGAAACTAAACTGTATATCCCGATTTTCTATACATAATTAAATTTTTCATTTGCAACTTGTAGAATAAAGTCAGAGGTCCTGCTTCCATCCCCCACTTATTGAAGAGAATATTGAACATATTGCATTACATAAATACATAATCAAATTTTATTTTTGCAACTTGTAAAATAAATACAAATAAAGTCAGCGGTCTTGCATCCACCCTCTACTTATCAACGAAAATAATTACTAAAAATTCCAGTAACAATGTAAACAGAATATTGAACATGTAGATCGTAATGTACTCCTCGCAAAGGGTGCAAAAGAACGGATAAAGTGACTTCTACCCAACAAATGTCGCTCGTGGATCGATCGGTGCTCGATCCGATCGTTCCGAAGAGCCGCGCGATTATATTTCGCTCGGGGAGACGCCGCGAAATACGATGTACCGTCGAAACGGAACTAAAAAGAGGTAAACGGTGGTGCGGCGGGGGTTGGGCGGGAAGCGTATACTTTATCAGGTATGTAAACAGAACGTTCCTCAACAGAAAATTATGGCGGACGGTAGTACCGGTTCTTACGGGCGGGCCTTAAACAGAGTTGTAAATTAATGCAGCCGACGAGGAGCGAGCCTGGATGCCCGCCATTAATCACGAGGAACTTAATTACAGTCACGCGCTGCCTCGTCATTGTTCTCCAAGATCTCTCGCCGGTAGCCGTAGAAGAAAAAAGAAAAAGAGACGAGAAAAGGAAAAAGAGGAAAAGCAAAGGGGAAGCCCCCGCCGCCCGTGAAATTGCTCGTTTAATACTGAATATTCCATAGGATCCGATTATGGCCTCTCCTTAGAGAATCCCCGGCGATAAATCACGTACCGGGTGTCGCGGTTTTTCCCACACCCTTTCGTCGATCGTCGGGAAACAAGCGACGTCGTCATCGTCTTTGCCGACTCGTCTTTACATTATTTGTATCATAGTTTCTTAATTGACTTACTTGCGACAGATGATAATGCATCGGAAGAAACAAACGTTGCATTCGTTATATATACGTTTGCTCCGGAGGTCAAATATTGATAGTAGCCGAGTAATATTTCATCTCGTTGCCGCTACAATGAATGATGATCGCGCGTCTGAAAAGCTGCACAAAATCTTCGTCGCGTGGCTTAACCCTTGTGCATCTAGCCGCAAGGAAAGCCGTAGTCACAATTTCTGAAGATTTATGTATTAATTAGGTAGTGGTATTTAAGATTCATATACTTATCGGATGAATTTTATAGGCTTGCAAATGTAATGCAATTTAGCCGAAGTCCAGTATTCTATTAACCCCTTGCACTGTAATAACGAATCAGACTCGTGATAAGGATCCACTAAATATGAATATTATTAATTTCTTCTAAATCGAAATCAAATTGAATTTTTCTATTACCACAGTTTAGAAACGGAAGTAAATAAAGACAATACAAGAAACAAGAATTGTCCGGCCCTATTAAGGAAAATATTAGAAACAAGTAAGTGCTAATAAATGCAACGTAAAAGGAGTCGTAGTGCATGGGGTTAATATAGATTGAGTGAAACAACGTATGCATGGCTTCAAGATTTGCAGAATACGATAATAATAAAAGTAATAATAATATATAATAATATATATAATAATATATATAATAATAATAATAATAATAACGTGAAAATTTCTCAAATACTGAGAAATATGTGATCTGAATTAACTACGCAGATAATAAATAATTCACTCAGGTAAGAACATGGCAGCTACACTTGTCTGTCTCAAAAGACAAACAATCAAAAAGTTTAATATAAAATTTTATCGAGGTATGGAACATGATTTATCAGTTATTTTGCATCCTTATTGTGCAGCACGACGCGCTAAAATTATTTAATACGTCCACTGTTCCATGCGTCATGTTTCATTCACAGTTACGATCAATATTCAACAATGTTTATTGAAAACATTTCACGAAGTAAAACTGACAAAATAAACAGGATTATTAATCGACGACAAGAGGCACAATGAACCTGTAAAGTGAACGAGTTCATAATATTCTATATTACGCACTCAACGTCGTTTAAGAACATCCCTTAAATATATTTATAATTTCATCAAAAAAATATTCATTCTGTACATCATGTTTATTTCGAAAGTATTTAAACCCTTGTTTATGATATTTTTTTTAATGAAACTTTGACGAGCTCCAGTATTTAACCGCAACATATTGTTTACAAAAATCTCACGTCGGACCGATTAAAAATTGCTGCCCTTATGTAATTTTTATTTCCCTCGATTCGTGTTAAATTGTGCAACGTGTCCATCCGAATCGTTGGAAAAATTATTTTCTGCTTTTGGTTACTGTGAGATGTTCGACGTCTTTCCGTTCCCGTTGTTCCATGTTAATTCAACCGTCCGAGGACGCTAAATTGACAATTTATTTCTACAGACATTATACGATATTGTAGATGTCACCATAACTCTTTGGTATTTTTCACAGTTGCCCTTAAATCCTAGAAAGCAACCAATGACGCATAAAAGTGCATCGTCCTAATAAAATGAATAAAATAAGACATGTATAATAAATTGAATAATCGCACAGATTAAATAATGATCAGAAAATGAAACAAAAGTAAATAAAACATTTCACGAGTAATATTTATATTCCGAGCAATTGTAATCATTTCAAAAATTACCCCTGATTCTCATAAGATAATCTTTCTACCTCCTAAAAAAATTCAATTCGTTTGTTCCAACCTTAAAGCTAATTCTGCTTTACAGAGTGTCAGAATATTAATAGGCGCCATGTCTATTTAATAAAATTTTTAAACAAAAAGTGCTCTAACTAATTTAAAACCAAGATATGACGTGGAGCAGCACGTACTATACTCTATACGACAGAGATTTCGCCGAAGTGCGCGAATAATTCTGTGTTTTTATTTTTCATTTCTGCCACCACGTAGGCCGACACGTACGTTCCTCTTCTCGCAGCGTGTATCTTATCGTCGGCGGAACGTAGTCCGCCGTTATCAGCCAATGTATTTATGGGGTGGGATATGAACCTAGAGATTGGATAGATATCGTCAGTAAGGCTGGTAGATTTAGTAACGAGTGCACGTACCCTCAGCCTGCGTGTGCGTGTTTGTACGTGGAATCCAGGGACAAGTAGAGTTTTATTACGGTTTCGCCGACGCTTCGCATGCCCGCTTTTACACCGGCTGATTATTAAGTGTCTATTAAATGCGAGCACCTTTGCTCGGTATCCGCGGTACCGACCGTCGCGCATTCCGTCGGACGACGTTCGTGCGTTTTCATAGACGCCCAATGTTCCAAAATAATTTTATGTTATGGTAAGCCCGGTCGATCACTTTTAGCAAAAGAATATAGTAACAGCGCTGTATAACACAGTTTTTCGTTATTCGAGGAAATAGAAGCACTGCTACATTAATTTGAGATACACATAAATTATACTATGCAGTGAAAATTGGTTTCTGACTTTCTCTTCGACAAGGTTATTATGAAAATTTTTCCAGCAGACATTTTTAGCGAAACCTTTTTAATCAAGCAAATGTTATATATATATAACATAATAATATATATTAATAATATATATTAAGTGATATGCATTCACGATCCTCAATTAATGCAGGTGTGATCGTTCTTGAAAAATAAAATGTATAATAAATGAGTAAGTGAATTATTGTGTTATCTTTTTTATTTTCCTAAGCATATGCTTTCTAGAAAAACTACAAGGGTTCTCATGCTTGGATCATCCGTCGCAAAATTAACAATTTACACACAAATCTAAGGACACAAGGTTACTCGAGAATGTTGCAAATTGAAACGTTTTCAAAAGCATTGAAAAATTCTGATCATGTACGAATCTACCACAGATTTGAAGACTTCTCCTTTAAAACAACCTCTCAAAACTTGACGTGCGATTTTTGTCAGTTGTTTTACAGAACAGAAGCGAGGAACAAGTTCGACCGTGTAAAGCCCAAGTGTATTACCGTAAAACAGACAGCAGGTGTACTTTTCACTCAAAGCTTAATAACACGATTAAAATTTGAAACTAAACTAAAGTTTGAAAACTTATTGTCAAGAGAATACCTCAATCTTCCAATGTAGGATCCGACATATTTTGCAAAAATATCTTAAAAGAAGAAATATGTCTTAAGCAGTAAAATAAGTAGAAATTTATAGTGGTACTTCTCTTTTTTTACGAAATCTTGACAATTTACATATTTAAATTTACATATTCAATGAAAATCGGAAGTTCGGTGTACGAATACGTTTTGTACATTTTCCGTAGACTTTCCACAGTTCCCTAAAATTTCTGCCGAGTATTTCTAATTTGTTCCGAGTGATTAATTACTCCGCGCGGGTTCGGAAACGAAACTGGCACCTTACCTGTCAAGCCTATTTAAACAATCGTGGCGGTGCCCCGGGATCGAAATCGTCGACGCCGCGTGTCAGAATCGCGTGTCAACAGCGACAGGTTCGTTGGGTTTGCACAAGTGTTCGGTGCCCCATTAATAGGTCCTCCTCCCGCATCCTCGAAACGAGCTCAAGAAGCGTTATTTCGTCATTTTGACGGCCACTGAATAAATTTTCTCGGCCCGCTGTAACCAAACAGTTAACACATTATATGTGTGCCTGCATATCCTATGTAGTTTCGCTAGCGGTTATCATAAAAGTGCACGCCTAACCTAAACACGATTGGAATAATAACTTTGGTAAATTAAAGAGCTACTTCGAATGTATTAATTTTATTTAATAACCAAACATACCAATGTAATTTTTATAATCATATGCTTCTGTCATTTTATAACCTTTTGTTTATGTCATTATAAAAATGTCAAGGCTCACATCTACACTAGAAATTATTATTCAAAGTTTACTTTCTTCTAGCTACTATAATAACTTTTATTTGGAATAAAATTTAACTATTATTCATTATGATTAATATAAGTTATTCAGCATACATGCTGAACTGCCGTTCAACTTTCGCTGAATTTCTTCACAGAAACCATAAACGTTGACCGAGATGATCTGAAATATTTCGGCAGATAAAGTTCGGAGATCGTGCGGCGATCGCTATAGCAACATTCTCGGAGCACAAGCGAGGCGAGAAAGGAACGGCAAATATCTTTATTTAAAGCATGACCTTCCGTCTTCAACAAACAGCAGCGATTAGATAGAAGAAGTCTCTGCATAATCATTCTTTGCTGAACGAGATAAACGTCTTTCGTACATTTATATGCTCCGTGTATCTATTTGAGGACAAAATAGCATACTGTAATTTCGAAAACTGAACGCCAAACTTTCACAATTCCAGTAGCTGAGAAAACTAACCGGGGCTCTACTTTACATTGCTTAATCTGTCAACGTCGACACCATGTAACGTGACTTATTTGTGCCTAAGCTAATCTATTGCGATTATACCATATAATAATAAATAATATTTAAAATTTTGATCAATGTATTTATACGATAATATGATTAGCTTAGTGTTGTAAAATTAATGTGATAATATGTCAATATAATTATAATATTAATGCTATTAAGACTACGACGTTATTATCGTATCGATGTACGAAGCATATAGATGCGAGATAATTATTAAATAAATACAAAATCTGTATTTTAAAAAATAAGTGTGTGACAGAAGACAATCCTGGAAATAACAGACATTTATAATACTTAAAAATGATGAGTTAAAATAATTTCGGCATGAATTTTTTATTATTTGAGCCTCCACGGAGAAAGTTCTTTTGTAGTCGGATAAATGTTACTTTGGGCAGTTGGTATACAGTTTCATTCGATCAATCGAGAGGTCGATGTCTGGTGTCGGACGCCGGATCGTCGTCGTCGTCGTCGTCGTCGTCGTCGCAGCCGACATCGACGGGTCCGCGTTGGCGCGTCAAGCTTCGATTGGCCAAAATATTTAACCTACGATTAACCGCTCCTCTCGTACACAAAATGATTCAAGAATCAAATACCAAGAGTCAACCGTGGGGTAGACTGAGTACATATTGTACCCGAACGCTATCGCCTGCCGTCCTACGTGGATACGGATCTCTGTGTATTCTCGTGCGTATAACGCTGTTATAATGGTAGAAACTCACGCACCGCGCGCAAACACATGCACACGCGTGCACACACAGACACACACTCATACACCCCCGCGCACACACACACACACACACCGGTGAAAGGAGGAGGGCGTGGACAGGGAGCTGAAATTCAAATTGAGAAACGCGGATAGCTAGGGTGGGATGCGACTAATGGGCCCGCTTTTCGCGTGAATCTTCACTCCGCGACATACAGTCGGTCGCGAAAATGTTAAACATTTTTTCAAAACGGTATAACTTGATTAACCGGTTAACTGTTCTCTTTACAGATCCGAAGAACTGTATTTCGACACTGTTTAAAAACTTAAAAACACTGTTTTTGTAAATGAATTATGTTATAGATATACTGCAGATTTGATGTGTTTATTGCATAAAATACTAGATTGCTAAAATATGTTTAACTGCTTGGATGCACTTGGATATTAAACTTGGATGGAAACAATGTTTAAAAAAACCTAATAAGATTTATTCCTTCGTTGGAATATAATAAAATCCCTAATATGGTAAATACTTTATTCTGTAAATTAGATAATAAAAATTTATGTCGGATCTCATGTCCTATTATAAAAAAGAATATTTTCTTTCTCTAAATAGGCTGGTTTACTTAAAGGTTGCCATTTAAATATCTTCTTTAGTCAAGGTAGTATAATCGATATAGTATAATATAATTCGTTAGATACGTAAGAAGTTATAAACATAAATTACAATTTAAATATGATTTTGTGATAATTCAGAATGCAATGTCTACAGCAAGGTGATTATTTCGTTTATCCTAAACGAAGAGTCCTAGCCTTCTCTCGATACGACTTTGCCAAAAAGAAAAAAATCAGAATTCTTCCAACTCATCGAAATACTCGCAGGTAATACTCGCGGCACGCTCAAGACAACGGTATAGAACTAATTGTAACCAGAAACCAATGAGCTAACAGTAGAATTGAAAAGGGGAACGGCGCAGCGTGCAGAAGTCAACAATATAGGACAAGGGGAATCAACGACAGGATCAAGAGAAACTTGTACCGAGATGAAAATGGGGGAGGGACTAGGGGGGGGGGGGGTGCAGAGAAACATTGAGTCCCGCGCGGTAGGAAATGGCCAGAATAAAACAGAGTAACGCCACGACAATGAAACAGATGAATTACACTCGCGCGCACGGGCGAGCCATGGGAACGAGGCGGGACAGAAATATCGGAAAAACGACAAGGAGGAAAAAAGGAGAATCAAACCTGAAGCCAATGAACACTGTTTCCACGGTGGCTGCGTTTCCTTTTCGCTTTCGTGTGCGTGGATTTTCCGCCTGCTCCTACGAATAATCCTCTCTCGTGTGCGCGTTCGTCTATATGCACGGCGTACGTGTGTCCCTCTCGGTGTATGTATGCATGTATGTGTGCGCGTGGAGCAGGAGAAGAGGAAGAGAAGAGGGTGAAAAAGGGGAGAGAGGGAGAGAGAGAACGGGAACGAGGGGGAGAGGGAAAGAGAGAGAGCGAGAGAGAGAGAGAGAGGGACAAACAGAGATGCTGCTGACATTGCTTGAACATATTTGAGTTGCTCCGCTCATGACCAAATATTTATTTATTTGCTCGGTAATACACATTTGTATTAACCGCGTAGCACGATTCAAGGCACGTTCATTCAGATTTCTCTCGCAAATTTTGCGCCAACCGCTCCGCACGACTAATTAGCGACGCCCCGCCCCCCCCACTATCGCTCGCCGCTAACCCTAAAAACCAGTCAACCCCTCCAACTTGAGCCCGTTTCTCCAGAAATGGAGATCGGGGATTTACTCTGCCGGCGGGAAGTTGTTCCGCGGGCTTTTCAGACGATCGTTACGCGCATAGAAAAATACGACCCTGACGAGTCGTTCATTTTCTCTGTCGCGATCGTTGCACCTTGGGAGGCAAACATTTGCCTCGTTGCATGTTTTCTCGTGTCGTTCATAGTAACGTGTGTAACTCTTTGTATGGAAAACATATTGTTGGTATCCGTTAACAACGAAACGTTTAAGGACAGAAATATCGTCGAGTCGACGACTGGTAGTTTAAGGACTATCGAGGACTTATCGAGGCACGAAGTTACGAAACGAGGTATTAACCCCTTAGCGTACTTGGTCCAACTCGTGATGGATATTAATAATAACAAACTATTAAGTATAAATGTTATTCTGTTCTTTAAAATTAGAATAACATTCTAATCCCTTGTTATTAAGATTTTAACATTCTAATCCCTTGTTATTAAGATTTGAGCATTCTAGTAAATTTAGGGACGGAATAAACATTAATATTCTATCCGTTCGAAGAAATTATACCAATCGAAAAATTCCTAATTGCAGTAAATGTGGCGAAAATGGTACATCAAGGTGTTAAAATTACGTTCAAGTTTTGTACGATCTGACATCTGTACGCTCAGACGCAATAGAAAATTACAAATGACAAGATTATCCATAAATCGACATATGTAGTTCGAATTAATAGTGTCGCTATCCTTTCTCATTGTAAATAGATCGATGGAAACATTAGCATTCGATCGTACGATGAATAACACGTTCCACGTGAAATAAAGCAAGCTACTGTTCTCGTCATTGAAAAATCAACGATGTCAACTATCGTCGCAGCTGTTTCACCTTTCCGTGAATGAAAAACAAAAAATAGGAACACATACGTACGGTTACGTAGGTGGATTACCCGACTACCTGGCGAGAATCGAACACGCACGGTTTGTTTGCATGTCGTTAGCATGAACATGCTTTTCGGCGTAGTGTTCCGGGCTACGACGCGACGTTGACGCTCGGATCGATGAGTGATTCGTTCAATTGGAACGAATTACCTACGGAAGTTTTAACGTATTTAAAAACTTTCCGTAGGTCACGTGCCCTGTACTGGCTTTAACATATAAGAAGGGAAAGAATTGACTGTACTCGTTTTATCGCTTAGTAAAATGGAGAATCGTTTATAGATAATTATTCAATTAAAATTACATTTAGCAAGTATTGTTATAACGCAAGATTCTAATATTTCTTTTAAGAATTTATAGCGTAATATTTTTAATTAGACTGGACACTCGATGGTTATCGATCTTATCGTGGCAACTTCTTCACCCTTAAGAATTTTCCTGATAAAACAAGACTTTATTAAACAAGTCTTTATTAAATCTTGCCATGACAAGGGAAGAGTAAAATTGTGTCTTAATTTAGGAGAACTGTGTAAGATTTATATTTTCATAAATATGTATCACGAGTTTTACTAGCTGTAATAGTTTTTAAAATCATGTTTCTTGCATGATCGCATTTTTACCATTGCGAAAATAAACTACCATTTCATCGTCACTACTTAAATCGTTAGTTAAAAGATGTAACAAATTCTTTAACAAAATATTATTGCACCACGCTTCGACATTTTGACAAAGATTATAAAAAGGAACGTTTAACCTGATAATATGCGAACTAATGTAAATTCATACTAAATGAGAATTGTACACGTTCTACCATGCTCGCGAAAGTCGACAAAATGACGCGACTGCTATCCGTTGGTCGGAAAATGTAGATCGCGAGGAGGTTCGACCGATTACAAGGGACCGTAGGATTCGCAGAGATCCGAAGGAGACCGAAACAGGTGCGCCATCGGAGGCGCCGCGCGCAGTAGACGCGAACGTGGAATCGAGTCAGCGAGGAGAGAAAAGAACCTGACGAGGAACGGAGAACGTTAAAAGCCGGCTTCGTGGGCGTCTATTTGCGTAGATCCAAGAGATCGGACAAGTGGCGAAGCCTTTGTCGGACTCTCTACGCTCCGTGGGTGGTTCCTCCCCGCTGTCCCTCCCCGCAGCGCCTTCAGACCCCACTCGTTGTCCCCCTTTCGCTACGTAACCCCCAACCACTCGAGTCACTCCCATCCCCTGACGAGTTACCGTCACCGTTGCGACGGTCTACCACCCCCCCTATCACTTTCCTGGACATCGTTATCGTCGTCTTTAAACCCCCCCGCCACCGCTCTCCTTCAGCGCTGGTCCGGCGCGATTGTAATCAAGGGCAAGCCGCCATTTTAAAGTCGCAACGTATGAAAAAGCGAACGAGACGCTAGACAGCCCGTAATTGGTCGCTTTGTCTGCGTCCGGATCGATCGCCGGATGTTTCGCCGAGGTATCCGCCAAGGAGGATGGATCTTTTGAACGAACGGGTCGCGGTTCATTCGATCAATTTATTGTTATTATATTTAGTGTGTACGTTCAAGTTAATTTATTGTTGAACGGTGAACCGTATTTGATAGGCGACAGTGTCGAGAGCGGAATTAGCCGTTAATGTTTCTTTGTTGACTGAAAGAAGGGGGATGAGCTAATACGACGATCCTGGGGGATGTTTTTCAAGCCAACAAATAAAACCGATGCCTCTCTAAATATGCTCTGGAATCAGGAGATCGTCGCGAATTGAGCAACCCTTATCCACACAATCCGGCGTCGATGGAGGGGATGAGACTGCAGTGCACGATTTCACGGTGAAAATAGATCTAAATGATTCTGTGGCAGCGTTTGTGTTACCCCCTCTGCAGTCACGTGGTTTCTGATTATTGGGAATAAGAAAACGATATTATCGATGGCTCAGTTTCGAAAATTAGTTTAGCAATTTAAAATTTTTACTGATATTAAAAATTGTGGTATCATTACAAGAATTGTTAAACTATAACGTTGAACTATTTTAATGTTCCTCATTTTTTTATTCCTACTCGTTAATATTCCAAATCTTTTAATATTCCAATTAACCAACATTTTCAGTATAGCAAAAGTTTCTTTCCATTACTTTCGCAATTTAAATAGTTTGTAAATTTTGTTCACAATAATTTCCATAATGTGAAGAATTCTTTTCTTAATTTCAGTCCAACCCAAAATGATATTTCTCAATTTCCAAATTAACATTATCATTAATTTATCAATCTGTTCTGTTACAAATGCAATAGTATGTATATAAATATATTAAATAAAAACAGAAATATTTTAATTCCGTTTCGTGATGTTTTTTAATACACGTGCGTCGTGATAGTTAACTGATCTTAAAAACGATGAATTAAACGATGATCGTTAATAACCAGCGTGTGCAGTTTATTCCGTTTGCCGATGGGAATCGGTTAATTACTGGTGCCATCAGCGTGTAAAAAAAATGCGAACCGTTTCCGGCAACGTGGAACGTTTCGTCGTGTGGCCGCCCCTCCGCCCGTTTATAAACAGGCATCGAGTATTTGCCGAGGAATGGAAAATTGACTCGCGGGCGCAAATTCAGCGTCGAAAGGGCGGCTGCAAGAATTTCGACGCCTTCGCCGGCGAACGGCGTCCCGCGGGGCTCAGGGGGGCTGAGGTTCGCCGGGCGAAATCACGTTTCCGGAACGGCGGATAGACGCGTTCGACGATTTCCGAATGTTTCCCCGGAAATTCTCGCCTCGCTTCCTGGGTTCAACACGCTTCCGTTGGTTTGTACATATCGCCGCGCTTCCCTTTGTCCGTAGAGGGTGGATTTGAACGCGCCACCGCCCGGTTCACGCTCGTTTCTGCGCCCGGTCGTCGGGAGGAGCGCGCCGCGAACCTCTTTTTACTCTTATTTGCATCGCTTCTTCTTCTTCTTCTTTCTTGCGATGAACATTTTTTTGATTATGATCGACGTATCGGGTCGGGGCAAACATAATTGGGATTCTCATCGGTTTCGATGTCAAGCAATCGTTATGATATGATGTCTTGTCTGATTACCTTCGCGTAATACGTCGATTTAAATTTGAAATATTATAAATAAATAAATGAAATATTATAATAGCAGGGGTATTGATTTTTGTATTCTGTCTTCTATCTCAACTGTGTATGGAACAGTATGTTTCGTATCGAAAATGGAAAGAACCAAATTCGATTCAATTGTGCCTACTGTATTTTATCTCTGGATATTTAATAACTTAATATGTATTGTAAGAGTTTAGAAAATAAATGCGTGTAACAAGGAATGGAAAATATAATTACAGTTTTTTTGTATACTCACGCTTCAATGTTAAGGTTATGTCAATCAGTTCTTCCGTTTCGCCCAGCCCCAAAATGATTTCGTAGGCGAAATGCGATTGTTTTTACTCGTTGCTCAGTCGTGAATATTTTTATAATTCATTTCCAAGAATCGCATAATCTGAAACAAAAATTTGAAACAGTTATCAATGTTTTAATAACGTATCAAATCGAAGCATTTTCGAAGAAAACACTTTCTCACCTTTTGGAACCAAATTCGTTGTTATGCGACTCCCATTTACGAAATGACAACAGTTAAAAAATCGACAATTCTTCTGCAACACCACTGAACACTATAATTTACAATAAAATTGTTAATACTAAAATTAGAGGTTAATATTAGAATTGTTAATACTATAACGCAGACCACCGAACTGCTACGTACGCTCATGCACCCCTTTTCATTTCGAAATTCGTGTAACCGGCGTACATAGAAAAATCGCCATAATTGTCACGGTGTTTCGGCTGCCGAGCCAACGATCATTCAATATCCGCGAATTGGAAAAAGCAATCGATACCGCTGCCGTATTTGCTCGTGTTTCCCGCGGTGTCCGATAATGGGTCCTCGACCCCCTTCAGATAAAACCGTAGCCGCCACCTTACGACGATCGAGGTCCGCCGCGGCGGGGTAATCGTCGAGATACCGCGGGAATAGTATTCCTGCGATAATTAATCGATGGAAAAAACGTGGTCTGTTTGCGCCCGACCTACATTACATTGCGATAATAACGCACTTACGTGACCACCGTGGAGCACAATCATTTCGAACCGCGTATTCGCCACGAGAATATTTGACTCCGCGGGGGTTGGTTTCTTTGAGCCATTGGATCGAATGTCATTGTTCTTACCTACATCAACTAACGTCATATGAGTTAATAATTCGTTAATAATTCGTCATAATTCGCTAATAAGTATTGCATGTAGTTATTGTTAGTGAAGTCAACGTAAGACTCGGTGCAATATGTTTGCTATTTTTCAATAACTTCCTGTTGATTCGCAAGAAGTCATTACACGACATTAATTATTTGTTTTTATCTCTTTTAAATGTACCTGAATAAATATTAAACCTGTCAATTCTATTCAAGGACTCGGTGCTGCAAGGTGCTAGTTTAACTTTTTAGTCGATTGCCAAAATGTTGTGAATTACACCATCGAATTATCATTCTTAAAGTAATGGATATCAATGTTTTTTTTATTAGACATTTCAGTACTTCGTAAAAATAAATGTTGTAATTAATAAAATCGTAAAATGTTGTACCGCTTTTTAAACACATTTTCGGAGAATAACAAAAATAAGGAACACTTAAAAATAAGAACACTAACCTGGTTTATAATTGAGGATTTTGGAAAATGATATCGTTTGTTATTTGAATCTTATCTGATTTTTTCAATCGAATATAAAATCTAATATGACAAAAATGAGGCTTGTGATAGTATATTAAATAGTATAAAATATAATGTCGAATTATTTAAAGAGGAAGAGAAAGTAATTTTTAAACTAGAAAAAACATTTTATTAATTCAATCGAGTAGCGACGAAAAAATGTCTTCTTTGCAAAAAGGAATCCGACATTTCAGACGACGCGATCTAACGAAAAGCAACAGATCTGATAAAAAGCGACGCGGTCCAATAAACAATGACAAATTAATTCGTGTAATACGATTTATATGGACATTTAGTAGACGTTTGGCGAATTTCCCCTACGTTTAGTTTGGAAACGGGTTTTTTTTTTCCGCGGTCGCTTTAAAATGAGGGAGATCTTGCGGAGCCGGGAAGAGGGTTAAGGCATCGGTATTGATTGGTTTGTTTGCGAAGAACACACAAACCAATACACGAAGTCGACTCGAAAACGGAACACGCCGACGGAACGCAGCGTGCTAATATTGGCGCGGAAATTACGTAAAACAAAGGAAGCGTGCCGGAACTCTGTGTCTCCCGACAAATCGGCCAATCGATCTTCCCGTGCCTGGAGAAAGTCCCCGCGCCGGGGATCAGCCGTGGTTAAATTGCCTCCGATAAATATTGATCCGTGTGCAACATCATCGGATCTTCGTGAACATCATTAAACTATGCTCCGCATAGAAGCGGACGGAATTAATCGATTCGACATGCTTATCGTATAATTTAGATTTTCACCGCATCGTCGCGTCCGTTTTCTTCTGCGCCAGCGTATACAGATTTTACAGCACAAATTCACCCTGTTACAGAATATATTCAGATTTTTTTTATTCAATTCACCGTTCTGGAAATCATATTCAACTTTGTTCAAAGCAAATTCACTCTTTTGGAAGTCATAGGCGGATTTTTTCAAAGTAAACTTTTTACAGATAATATTTCACAAAACGAAATCATTATACCACAAATACAATTTATTCTTTTGCAGATCTAGTTCTTCTACTATGTTTTTTTTTAAACTTTATTAGAAACTACATAATAGTTTTCTATAAAATTATTGGAAACCATCATCGTTGAGTGCAGATTTATCAATATACATATAATAGTTCTCTTGCCGTGGTAATTACATAGTTTACCGATAGTCACAATAATATAACGAAGAATTATAAACAAGCAAAGAGTAACATTCCTGTAAGTATGAACAAATGGTTTCAAGTCACTAGTTGTACATTTGACGCGAGCAATACCTTCCGCTTACTGATATGGTTAACAAAATCGAATTTACGTAAATGGTCGTATCTTTAAATACTGAGATTTTAGTCGTCTACAACAATGTTTTTAAAGTATAAAAATCATTAGATTTTATAGAGAAAGTATAAGTTTGAACATTTCTTGTACAATCTTGGAATAATTAGATTAGTATCAGGCAGGATTTAAAATTAAAAAACAAGCCTTTTTATTGAAAGCTCATATTAGAAACGCCAATACAATTTACTGTGAAGCTATAAAAGAGATGTAAATACTATATTTATATTAATAAAATTTCAATCTCTAAACACCCACATGGTAAATTTAATTTGAGAAAGGATGAGCATGGAGTAGAAAATCTGTATGACGAGTCCAAGTTGAAGTTAAAAATCAATCCCTACCATTAGAAACTCTGAGACGCCGACAATATTTACTACGAAGCTGTAAAAAAAGCGTAAACCAAAAACGATTTTAAAAAAAAGAAAAAAAACATCAAACCAGGAAGAGCTTTCAACGAAAGGTCGGCGAAGCATTTCCAGAACCTCGACAAATATCGAAGCCCCGACGCACGAAAGTCGAGAACCAAATCGATCATCCTTCTTCGAACCATCGGGCCGAGTCCCCGAAGATCCGAAAGTAGAAAGGCATACCATTTACGTGGCCGCGAGGTCGACGAAACCTGATCCGCCGAAAAGCGAGGGTGGGGCAGGTGGCTCGAAAACGAAGAGAAAACACGAAGGTAGTCCGCGGCACGAAAATCAAAAAACGGCGGCACTCGACGCGCTTTTACGCCGCTTCGGGGAAGAACGAACGGCGCGGCGCGGCGCTACGGAAGTCGGCGGGCCCGACGCGGCGGGGCCCCACTCGAGAGAGCTTCTATCGGGGCCCTTTCGTCGGGGACCCTGAGCGTGCCGCTGTTTGCCGAGCGACGAGGCTCAAACATTGGATCGTGCTCGTTTCGTGATTCGGTGCCCCGAGGTACCTGAGCCTTCAGACTGTGGAACTCGTCGCGTCGGTGCCCCGCGTGCGTTTGCCATTTACCTGGAAAACCGACCCGGCTTTCTCTGGAAACGTTGCGCGACACGTCCTTTGTCGTCGTCGTCCCCCTCCGTCTCTGTGCGTCACCGTTGCGTCTTATCGCTTTTGAACCGTCGCCCGTACGGTCCACGTTCCTCCTCTATTCGGCTCATCGAAATTCCACGTCCCTTGTGTTTTCCGCTGTATTTGCTAATACAATCTTTTGTTTAATTAGCTGACCAGCCGGTTCCAAGGTGGAGTCCGTGCACGTGAACGCGACGCCGTTATATGGAGTAAGGGACACTCGAAAGTAGTCAAATATTCCACCCCATAAGCGTCCAAAATTTTAAAAAATACTATAAGGCAAAGTAGGGTGAAACGGGGATGCAAAGTTATGTTTGCTGCTAATGGAACAAACTTAAGGCCAAGAACTTAGAAAAGCTAAGAAAAACTTATTATTTGCAAAAAGGGCATATAATATTGTCATTATTTACTTCTGCATTTGTGCAACCTTTGCGAGTACATTTCTTACAAATTAAACGCTGTATTCGGTTCTTCTTTTACGTTAATTCCAAATATAATTCATCACAAAAAATGCAGGACTCGTTAGAGTTTTAATCATTTTTGTTCTCCTTTTTTTAACTTTTTTAGCTTTAGTTACTCTCTCCTCCATTCAACATAACATAAATCAGTGAACGAAAATCCAAAATACTATGGATAAATTCGAGAATAATATTCATAAAATTAATAAAATCAAGAAAGAAAGAATTCGATTTAATCCGTCGTCTATCTGTTACAATTAATGCAGAATAGTTTTGTTCCATATAAAAATCCGCAATCCAATAACATAAGAAGAATTCAGCAGGACAAGAATTGAATGCAATACGTTTGTTCTGCATCCTTACAATTTCTACAAAAAATACAACATTCTATAGTCGAATTTCCAAAGGCACGCGTAATTATCTCCACATAATAGAAATATCTGTTGTTTAAGTTAGAGAACGTTTTTCAGCTTCCCTTTCCAACTATCGCACCTTTCAATGACACACCGGCCTAGGTGTCCTCTAACGATCTCGGAAAACAATGGACGCATTATTTCTGGCGCAGACTGGCGGACCAAGATGTCGGGATGGCTAAGGAAACGGGCGCCAGGTACAACTCAATTTATCGCTGTGCAAACACGTGCTATCGTCACGCGAACTCCGGCTGGTATCGTTGCGCCGACTATTTCGCTAAAAGTTCTGGGATGAACTCGCAGCCTCTTCGATCGTTGGCCTTGCTATCTTGGAACATCGCTCTCCACGCAAATCCCACGCGGGCCGAAGACATCGCGCTATGTATTTACGAAAACAACGTACAAGCAAAATGTACTAATTTAAGAGAAGCAATCATTTTTGGGGGTTGAAAACTTGCATTGTTTTCTAATTTTCTTCATTCTTGTTTGACAATAGATAGACTGTCAGAAGCAGAATACATAATTAAAGTGATTTAGAATGGATGAAAAATACTCACAAAGTTCTGTCGTTAGATATGATTTTTTTTTCTTTTTAGAAACCATTAGGCTGATCGAGTTAAAATTCTGAGTGCCTTGACTATTAAATGTGGCGTACATTTCAGATAAAGGTTTCTCTTTAATTTGGCCTACAATTAAATTGGCAGCAACGTCGGTACGACTGCGATGGAGACCACAAATTGAAAGAATTGTATAATTTTTCGTATTCACTATCTCAGGATTCGTTTTAACTGTAATTTGCATCTGGTATAGTACTAGATGCTATGAAAATTTGAAGCTGGCATTAGTTTTTGAAAAAATATAACTCTCTCCTTAAAATACACAACGATGAATAATATTCGAACATAAATTGTTGTTGTTAATAGTCTCTACGCAAAAAATAAAAGAAATAAAATATAGGCAAATGGAATAAATATAAATTAACTACGCATACTTCTAATCATAAGTTCAAAAAGCAGAAGAATCTCATAGTCAACACATCAAATCATCAGCTTCAAAGACAGTAGGACACTGAATCTGGTTGATTTTTCTGTGAAGTTTCGCCCCCCTAAGACGTCCGCCATCTTCTTTTCTTAGTTCGTAATCGTTTCGCGTGACGCAGATCGTGATTTCTTATCGTCGACCGCATATTTCTTCGTCATATCGCTTCTTAGAACTCCTCGCGAACTCTACATTCGAAAAATTCACAGAATTAGCACGAAGTCCATCGTGTCATTCCGTTTTATGATCTTCCAGATCGTCCGATCTTTGACGGCTTAGAAAGAAAAAGACTGTGTAAACTGCTTAGAAGTGAAAAATGAACGATCACGCTGGCTTTTGGGGAAATTAGTTGAGTCACGGTTGGTGACGAATTTAACAGTTCAACATGTCCGAAACTATATTAAATCTGATGGAAAGATTTTATTTCATAGAATTCCATTGCTACTCATAGACGATTAATTCTATTTCAAAAAGTACTTTGATAATACGCGCAGGTTTCAAACCCTGAGCTGTGTAATTATATTTACAAGTACTTTGATGTTCGAGTGAATTAAATCTATTGACAATAGTGATCGAAATCGGTAGCGATATCGCTCGAATTCATCATTATAAGCTTAGTATAAGTAGTTGTAAATTAAGAAGAAAGTCCAACAAAGATTTCATAATTGTGCTGAACAGATAAATAATTTTCTGCAAATAGTATTAATTGTTTAAACGAATATATGATTAGAGAACTTTTCGAAATTTACGTATATTAAATAACGTAGACAGAATATTAAACGATTTCAAGCTAATAACGTTGAATAGGTAAAAATAAATGAAATACAAATATTTCCTCATCAATTTCTTAATTGTAGATTTGATGCAACCGAAAGCTTTTACTTAATTTGAAAAATAATTGCAGTAATGTAAATGGATGAAACATATTGTAAAAATAGAGTAACACGAATTCTTCTTCATGGAAATCCTTATGTAATATATGTAATAATGTAATTGTATAAAAACAAGATCTGAACTCTTCTTAACAATTGTACTTACATAATGATTTCTTATCTTTTATTCCCAGTCTTACAATCAGTATTATAGGTAACATTCCTCAATGTGATTATAATTATATTTCAATACGTTTTATCATTGGTCCTATTTAAATATGCGATTGTTAATATGTTTGTAAAATAAAACTGTAAAAATTACGTACGCTCTAAAAATATTCGATTACGTCAACTGATTTTCTTTCTCTTGAGTATCTACCCGCCAAGTTGCACACATAGTTTGTAACAAATATCAATCTGATTCCGTAGAATCTGATAGAGGAGAATTAAAAGCAACTCGCGTCGAGACGACTCGCTAAACCTGAAATTTATTGCTCGTCTTGCCGATATCATAATCCCGATAAGATTGAAGAACATTGTTTCCATCTGAACGAGCGAAAAATACGTTACCGTGCAGGCGTTCTCTTCGAGTTCCCCACACTTCCTAATTTCTCGCTCACGATTCTCGCGATCTTCCAATTCGTACCGAATAATATTGTGGTCTCCAATTTAACAGGATCACAGGTAAAGATTTCGAATACTTAAAGCCCAAGCAACAATTAAAAAAAACACACAGAGGAACCATTTACAAAGAGTTATTTCAAAAATTATTTGTACAGAATTGACAGGATGTTTCGTTAAATGAAGATATTACACCGCGACTAAATTAAATTACCAAAAAATCATTGTGAACACTGTTTGTAGACGTAAACATTTTTGCTAACTGTACAGTTAATAAATGATAAAAATTGCTGCAATTATTCTGCCAATACTGAAGCCAAGGATCAACTACGATCAACATCGATCAACGTTAAAGCTGAAGAAGATATGATACATTCAGCAAAACCTTTAAAGGATGAAGAACTTTGTTTATTGTCACGATAAAACAGATTTCAAATGTGTAGGTTATTTACATAAACAAAGCCTGCAATTTATCGCACTTGCGGGAGGATTGATTGTCTCGCGTAAGCTTTGTATAAGAATTTTCTCGTAAAAAACGCTTAATAATAAAAAGTATGTCTAGAAAGACAGTGAAATCCCTGGGTTTATCCTACGAAATACAGTGTAAATACGTAACGGAAGGGGCCGAAACTTACAATATACCAACCGCGTGTCTTTTAATCCGCGCTTTGTTCGGTATACCGAAGATACATTCTCGCCTCTGGTTGTTTTCCAAGCCGGAGTTGGAACGGCTCCGTCGAAAAAACGGGACGAACAATTTTTGCAAAATTTCCAATCCTCGCGCCGATTTCGTGACAATGTCAAACAACATCCGATATCGTTGCATTTCTTAGTTGAAGAATGACGTCGAGCAGCGTCACCGAAGCCATCCTTTTCTAATTCAAAACGCAGGGGTACCGCGTTTCCGACGCAAATAACCGCGTGCATCGATGCTCATTACACATACGTATTATTTATTTTCCGAAATACATTGACAAACAAAACGGAGCGGGGAACAGTTCCGGCTATTTCTGTTTAATGGCCGCGCGAGCTACGCCGTACCGGAAGCCACATCGACGTCAATAACGGACGATGCTACGGTTCCATTCGGAGCCTCGAAAAACTGCTACATTCTGTCGAATTATCGATTACCCTTACTCGACACGAAAGATAGGTTTACATCGCGCTATGATCTTAATATAGTTGATAACAATATAGTTTCCTTACAGTCTCATGCAGATACGACTTGAATAAGACTGTATAACGTTATACGATGCAAATTAACCCTTTGCACTCGAAGCCATTTCAAATGCAAATCTAAAATCACTTTTCTGGCTTCTAGTATCTCTATTTTATGTAACAATATTTAATTTATGCATATGAAATACATATAATACAGTTTTAACAATTTTTAAATCTGAGCTTCGACGATGTATATTAAAAATAATTTTGGAATGTATTACAGTCATTTTAATGGCGCCGCAGGGTCGCCACTCGGGTGTTAAGGGTTAATAAAAATAGTTACTTCTACAAAGAAGACACCTGAACGCTTTTAGCGATCGGTCGGTTTAGTGTAAAGATCTCCGCTATCCAAATTTTACAATATTTGGAAAAGAATGAATTCCGGTCGCATTTTAAAACCGGAGATCCAAGGTACAGCGAACTGGACTGTGAGCCCCGCAAAAATGCGGCGGCCTCCATTACCGAAATTAACAAGGATCCTGGATCCCCAGGCTCATCGGCGATACCACGCGCCGTGTATCCACTTTAGAAAATTAATACGTCAATTCCGAGTCCGGTTCTTGGGCAAGCGGAGACAACGCGTAACGGAGCCGGAGGCGGAGAATCGTCTCTGGTGTTTACTATCGGGAGAAGCCGACGGAGGAGCTGTTGCGGCGCGCGGAAGGTGGCGGGTGGGGGGGGAGGGGGTGGACATTATATAATTAATCACCGCTCATCCATCAGGGATCCCTGACGTTGCGGTCACTTCTTCGATGATAGATTCCGCCCCGCGACGAGGAAACGCTTGAATGGACGTGACTATGCCGCGATAACGCTTTATGGTCGACGATGCATAGTTCGCTTGGTTCGAGTGGTTATAAAAGGACTACGATTTTTATCGGAGCTTTCTCTTAAAAATTTAACCATTTGTAACGACCTGTTTCGCGAGTCTGAAAAAGGTACAGCGATTTGTGAAACTCGCTTGCGAGAAATGTTAGTACGAACTTGTGGCTATTTTTGCAAAATAAAAATTGTTCACCTGTTTCACCTACGCATTCATTATCAAAAATGCATAAAATTCACGGAGTAGTTATGATAGCGATCGGAGAACATCGTTTCTAAGATTAGACTAAGTGTTGCTACCAAATTGCAAAAATGCGTTTAATAATACTTTAAAGACTTATATTAACAATTTCTGAACGTGAACATGTTCAAGAATGCAAGGAAGCTAGTGTGGGTAGAGTTTTATTTAAAATTAATATCATAATTAATAACATAAAATTTAAAACAATAACAATACCAAAGGGGCGGGGCTAATACAAAGGAGGAGGGATTAAACCAAAGGAGGCGGGACTAAATCAAAAGTGGCGGGGTTAATACAAAAATATGTTGAATGTTGTTCGGTTCCGTTACGCTATTTATATATAGTATTATATAATAATAAATAAAATATCTCGCTCATCACCATTTTTTCTCTTAAATTCCATTTTCCTTGTTGAAAAATTGCTTGCTTCCACTTTTAAAATTATATAATCTACACTTGCGGTAAACTCACAAGGAATAACTTTCATATTGTTACAAAAACTCAGATTGCATAAGTCAAAATCTAGATCATAAAAATTATCTATTAAAGTGAAGGAAAATTAAGATTATTAAAAACCCTGAGACTTAATCCCAAAACCTAGTCATCAAACAGTTACTCAATTCCGTACATTGTTTGAATAATCAAACA
The DNA here is from genome assembly GCF_028453695.1 of Augochlora pura. Lineage (NCBI taxonomy): Eukaryota > Metazoa > Arthropoda > Insecta > Hymenoptera > Halictidae > Augochlora > Augochlora pura. The sequence continues at coordinate 14,102,002 of NC_135772.1, read as the reverse complement.
GTAATATTTGCAGTTTTGTTTATCGAATAAATAGCGAGCCGGCGCTTTTAATCGCGAGAATAGAAGCTAATCTAAAGCTATCGTACCCGTAGACACTTCCGTGAACGGAATCGATCGCGTTTGGCTGCTGCCGATCGTAATCCGTTCGAGTGACCATCGGCATAATGATTGCTGACCATGGTCATCCCCTAGTTATCCTCGTATAAATCCACGCGTGATTCCGTGAGGCACGTTCCGCCGTGACATTGCCATTCGTAGAGCAGAAACTGGTCTGCTTTGAGCACGTGTCCGATGATTGATTCGTCCGTGGACCAAAATGCTCATTTGTTCGTTGCACGGGCGTTAGACAGACGGTAGACGTCCCGAGCCTCGTTGGTCGTTGTAAATAAAAATCTAAAGTATAATGTCAGGCGAGAGGTGTCATACATACGGTGAGGGTATCATTTTAAAGGTTCGCATAATATTTTCATTCGGGAGACCGATCTGGTTACGTTGGAAGCTTTGGTAATATCATTGCTCCGTTGATCAATTTATTAAAAGCGTATCGGGTAATAACGGAAGTGTCTCGAAGACCCGCGCCGAGACTTCGACTCTGTTTACGCAGTTCCTTGTGCGACTAAACGACGATCGATCGCAATTTGCCATTTAACCTGATTGCCACGAGTAACCATTTCCGTAATTGTAGTGGACCACGGTCATCTCTTGATCATTGTCTCGTAAATCCACACTCGCCACTGTCCGGCACGTCGCGTGGACACCGATCGAATACGGGCGCAGCCGAACTGTTTGCGCGATCCCGTTGCGCATTTCTAAAACTTCGATTAGTGTAATAACGAGATAAGAAGCCTGGGCGAATGCTCGGCGATGAATTTTCTTCCGGCTGTGCGGTCGGCGAGAAATCACCTATTTATTATTTCTCACGTAATGCTTGAAATTTTGTACGACGGCGTGGATTTATTGCATTGGATTGCTATCGGCAAGAAACATTTATTCACGTCTAAATAATTTTAAGTATCGAATTAAGTTCAGCACTATTCTATAGTTTATAATTGTCATCGCGCACCGTTTATCAATGGTTCTTAAATTCAATTTGATTTTTTACTTTATAAGTGAAGAGGATTATGTCAAGGTTATGTTTTTAATTAAGCGAGGTTCTTTCATTATTCACGTCAGTATAATTACCCTGCTTAATTTATTTTCCATCCACATAAAATCAACCCAGCATGCAAGAGGCAAAGTTGAATAAGATATTCTGGACAATATCAGTCTACCAATGAAACCAAAATTAACAACCAAACAATTTTGTCCACCCCGAAAGAAAAAATAGAGGCGACGCCTCGCACCCTCCGCCGCAGGAAACAAATAACAAGATTATTGCCCGCGCGGAAGAACGTTCCGTATGTATATACGAATTCGATAAACGGGAGCGATCGCAGCCATTCAGCTGATTCTCTATGCTCGCTCCACTAAATGCTGCTATATTCCTGCTAATTCCCTGGGCCAATCCTCTGCGATCCTCTCCCGCGCCCCTTCTCTCCTCTACTCATCCGCGATGAACCCTGGCCCGCCGTATGTTCTCCGGCGACAACTGTTTTCCGTCTTCGACACGCTCGATTTCACTGGACCCGTTGCCAATCGGAAAATAAAAGTCTTTGTTGTGATTGTTGGTGGCGTTTCGGAAGGGGGTGGGACGCTGTCATCACCCTTTACTGCGGACAGGGATATCTGTGAATGAGTAACTCAACTGTGATGAGGCTACTGTATGCAGCGGAACACTCAACCCCTTAGCAACGATGCATCCTGTAACTTATCTGTATTTCCAACCCCTTACAGCCTGAATTACATTGTTTTCGTTACTATATTGAGTGTGTGCAAAAGTTTTAGCATTTCATAGCTTGAAAATCAGTTGGCCATCGAATATTTGTTATATTTCGAAAATTAGTTTATATTAATATTAATCTAGTATATTTCGAAAATGTTTCGAAGATTAATTTGTAATATATATATATATAACATAAATCGTAGAAATAATAATATAAATCAAGATAGAGTATTACTTACAGTTCTTTGTAAAATATTAGTACCTTTTCCATATATATATATGTTATATATATATATAACATAAATCGTAGAAATAATAATATAAATCAAGATAGAGTATTACTTACAGTTCTTTGTAAAATATTAGTACCTTTTCCAGTTATAAGAATACAAATTATAATGCACCGCATTTTGTACAAGTATACCTTTTTCGTATTTGATAACAGTATGCAGTTGATAGAATTTTATAGTTAGAATAATTATTATCGAAATAATGAATCAATTCAAAAGTATAACTTGGAAAGTGCTCGATATTTCTTGCCAAATAGATTAATTCCTAAATGAAGAAAATTATCGTTAAATTTGTTATAGAAATATTTTGAAAATTTCTGGAAACGTAAAAGAAAAATTTAGAAATCAGTCATTTCGATTGGCTTGATAGTTCTAGTAATTCTGGTAATAGTGGTTCTGGTAATTCTAGTTAAACATGTCTACACTAATATTTACAAGGTTGCCCTATATCTTGTAAAAAACCGGGTGAACTGGGCTGAAAAATTTGACCACATCCATAACATTTTCCAGACATTGGAAAATTGGAAAATTAGCACCATATAATATTTGGTAGAAGAAAAGTTTGTTAATAAAATAATAACTGCAGCCTTTGCGAGAAGAATATCGTAAAACAAGAAGACGACTATATTTAATTATAAAATTGAAAAACTAGTCACGCATATTGATCAGCATAACAAACGCAAGCGTGCAGGCTGGAGTAAGTATGGGTTGACGCGTTGGACACGGCGAGGCACCGAAAAGGGCAAGAATCGGCAACAATGATCGAAAAGACTGCGATTAATAGACCTGTTCGCCCGCGTCACAGAGAAATCTTTGTAAATAGGCTGCGACAAATTCGGGGGAGGGGAGGGGGGCGACTGTGGCGAGGGTGTTCAATAGGGATCCGGCTTAAGATCGCACTGTTTAACACCGGAGCGCCGGGGCGACCCCTGCGGCGCGACACCCGTCAATAAAACACCCCATGAAATGCTAACTATACGCGTTGCGGCCTGCACCCCTTCGGGCTACACACTTACACCCCCCCTCTATAGTCGGAGCTGTCGTCTGTTCTGCCTGGACGGCTGATCGATATGCATGCAGCTCCTAATCGATAATATATTCGATACAGCTTCTACGTGTACAGAGTGTCCGATAAATTGAAGCATAATCGATAGAAAAAAGTAGTTCTTGCGGAGAAGTATGAATCTCGCGTTCTGCACAAAGTGTCAAAAAGAAATTGTCCGGAATTTTCAACAGAAATCGAGACTGTCGAATCGTTATAGACACTAAATCGATCGTTTCTCTGTGAAATCAATATTTACTATCCGCGCAACTAGAATCAGAGTGATCATTCATTAATGTTAATTTTAATAATTTTTACAAACTACAATCAACGCTGTACGACATTCTCGTTCCATTGTATATGTTTCTCGTAAAATCCCGTCTTATAAATTCGTCATAACTCGCGTACAATCGACGTCGAAGCGAGAAATCTAAAATTCGCAGCGTTACCGGTGCCCGAGTGCTCTAGTGTTAATGAAAGCTGCGTTTAGTAATTATCGTGCGCGACATTATGCCCGGCCCCGATCGCTCGATTTTACTTCATTCCGTAATTTATGCGCGGCGGGTAAACAAACCGGGCGCATTTCGGCCGGTTAAAATAATCCGGACGCGGGAAGTTCCGGTGATTATTTAAAGCGGGAACGGGCCGGCCGGGATTCGGGACTCGAAATCAACCGGAAACGATCGTTAAAAACATCGTTGTTTACATTTAATAACGATGCGACCGTATTCCCGGGCTTTTAATCGCGCTCGTTAACGGTAATTATTCCTAATCAATAGCACGCGGCCGGTTTTAATTCGTCGCCCGGCAACGGCGTCCACCAGTCGACGGAATTTTATGACGCTGAATACGAACAAGGTGTATGTGCATACATAGGCCGTCCGTCGTACGTGCTGCTCGCGAATACTGTTAGCTCTTCGCTGACGGACACTCGATTTTATTTTCTCTAACACTATTTGTATAGAGGAGACTGATGAAGGTTTTAACACTTTGATCTTAGAACACGATTATACACAAATTATTGCAATTACAATGACAATTATTGCACGAACCTCTCACTCGCTTATCTGAGATTATCCAAGTTATTAATAAAATAAGGGCAGCGGGTAAAATATTACAATCAAACCTCTGATCCATGGTCAACTGTAACGTAGCATGGTATTCTTTATGTGCCTAATCATTATAGCCACAACACTGGACCCATTTTTCATTAAATCTGCTTGTACTATAAGGATCCTAGCCATCTTCGTATGCTTTTGTATCCATGGTTCCTTTTTAGTTTTTCCAACTTTTATATGAAACATTCTGAAAGTCTAATTATGATATTAAATTATGGCAATTTTGAATTTATCAATTAACTTAATGAATATGGATACATATTTATTTCAATTACAAGATGAAAAAACAATAAGCGTAAAAATCTCTTACAATCGCACCCGGACGAACTTTTAATAATTATAAATTGTTCTTTGTAACATGCTTATTAATGCAAAGTAACTATCAGTATTTCTTTAGAACATATGAAATTTTCCTTTTATAACTGAGTACGATTTTTTATGAATTTGTATCACTGTTATTATCAAATCGCTGCGTACGTACTATAATACTTCCTTTTTCATTTTTATGAAACTGTTAATGTGTGAAATATTAAGATTCTAGTAGTTTACGAATATTAATTTCTTCGAATACGAATTTAGAAGCAAAATGGACTAATTTACGATCTCGTTGCATACCTCTGATACATCGATATGTAGAACGCGAATATAACAGACCAGTCAAAAGCAAAGGTAACGAGCCAGCTATCGTTCAATCTAACCGCGACTAAACAACGTTCCTTCCTAATCACATAAAGAGTTAATAAACAATTAATTGTAGTAGGCATTCCCACCCGCCCCGAACGCAGCACTAATTTCTATGAAATGGTTCACGGGCACTCAGAATTTAAAAAATGTGCCGAAATAGACATTGGAGGTCACCGTATATCTACATCATATTGGCGCACCCTACACAAACGTAACGATGTAACAGACCAGCTAGAAGCGAGATTTAACAAGCCGAAACAACGGTCCGTTGCCTAATCCACGCGAAGTGTTAATAAACCGGTTAATTGAAATAAACACTCGCCTAAACACTGTCCGTCTAATTCCCGTGAACCGGTTCACGGGTGCGAGAGAATTTGCATAAAGCTCCGCGGCCGGACGATGCGAAACCAAGCTCAAAGAGTCTATTATCCAACTTGGCCGACAAATGCGGTTCAACGTTACAACCTACACCCTCCCCGCGCACCCCCGAAACGAAACGGCAGGGCCGAACGAAAAGAAAGAAAACGAAAAATGGAGAAAAAACCGTGAAAGAACCGACCGATTCGATGTGTCTCGGTTCAATATTTGCCCGCGATGCAGAACGTTACAAGTCTGACGCGAAATCAGCTCGGCCGATTTACAAAACCGGCCGCAACGGGATCCGCGCGTAACCGGCGAGCGCGCAAAATCACGAGCCGTCGCGTATTCCGTTCGCTGAAAGCTGGCAAACGATCATCGCCGGGGATGGCTGTTTAGATTTACCAATAACAAACAGCCGGAATCATCGGACAGCGTCCTCGCATTACAGTGCCGCGCATGTAACAAACCGTGAAAGCGAGGGCGCGGACGTGAGCGCTGATGCCTCGTGCCTCCCCCCTCCCGCCCTTCACCGACCGATCCCCCCCCCGGTTGCCCACCGCCGATCGCTTTGAACGATCCGGTGTCCCGGTGTGTCCGGCCCTGTAACAAAAGGATTTGCCGCCCGGGCTTTAAAACAATCGACAAATTGTCGCCGGGTTAATCGCATTATGGATAATAGCGTATAATTAAGCGGCCGGGACACGCTGCCACGGCCGCGAGAACGAACATGTGCGGTCGCCTTTGATCCGTCACACCTGATTTCTCACCCCTCGGTGAAATTTTTTTTGTCGACGGGGAGGGGGGGACGACGGCCGATCGACCTGCCGACGGAAAAATGGCGAGAAAGTGGATTACGGATTATTCCGTGACAACTGTTTCGGGGTTTTCGTTTCGCGCGCGGATCGATCCGATTCGTTCGGAAACTGAGACCGAAACGGTGAAAGGAACTTGTTTTACAATGTATAAACGAAAAGAAAAAATAAGTGGACGGAAAGAGAGAAAAGATATGAAAAGAATTGAAATGAGTGATAATGAATTCATGTTATTATTATGAACTTCACTTTTATGTATTTTCTGTCCTTATAGTGTATGGATTATTGAATGAAATATCCGACGTAAATGTAAACATTCGTTTGAATACTTAACTAAATAATCTATGTATTATAAAGATACAGAGCAAATAATTAGATTTATCAAAATAATGCACATTCGGTTAAACTTATTTGAGACCTATTTACCAAATTAATTCTAAGATGATTATAGTTGCAACAAAACCAACCCCTAATACTTTATTTAATTCACCCTATACACATATTATATACGACCCTTTACAGGATTCTAACAATTGCTCTGTTATTGTATCAACAATTTTGTGCAGATAAGGAAAACTGCAAATTTAAAGTTAATTCAAATCATTTTCAAATTAATACTTTCATCGCCACGATTAACAAGACACGAATATGAACAATAACAAATGTTTTAAAAACGTAATCAATCATATAATAACTGCTGTTAAAAATACGTTCTTGACAGCCGATATAATCGTACTCTTGAATTACGATAATTCTGCTAAATCAGCTATCCGCGTAATGAAACTATAACGGCCAACACAACGTTAGTATTAACCACGCGAGGCTCCTAATTGATCTTTTATTGAACAAATTAGTTTGGCAAATTACAAATTTACATAAATGTAATCATTGACAATTTAGAGCATACGCGTATTAGTTACATGCCGCGGCGCCAGCGTTGATAATTTTGTCACCAAATATTTAAATGGCCGTCAATGTAGAATACATAGTTCGTTAATAGGATACGCTTTAATTTGACATTAATAAGCCATGGGAAGACTGTCACAAATTAATCCGACCAATAATTCATGGGTCACCGAGTGCAGCGTTTAGCTCTATTCATCTATAATGAAGTACGAAGGGTAAGCACAACAATAACCGTGTCGTAGGGGCGTATCCATGGGGTGGCTCGCTTCGAGAAGCCTAACTGGGATTCGCGCCAGAGTTCTATTAGAATCGTTTAACGCTGTAACGCGCGTAATCGTTTAGAAGTTGTTTCTACGTGATGTAGCGGACGTGACATGATATAGCAAATTAAAGAACCATATTTTCAAGGAATGAAAAGTGTCCAAAAGCATTTCAAAAAATTATTTTAATCGAAACGAATTGTTTTCTTTTTACGGTGACCGTAAACTGTACTGACAACTTTGCCAACATTATAATTATGAACATTTTCGTTACATAAATCATATACCAAGTTGTAAAAGTTCATTGTAAACGGAAAGCTTCAATCTGTAAATCTATTGCAAATCCAGTGACCAAAAATATTTTCTAATGTTTTTAAAAAAATTCCAATTTGGAACAGAATTATTGTTTACGAAATTAGAAAGTTAAATAACAGCAATTTGTCGAAAATCTGAAATTTAACACGAGTCAGTTCATTTTACTCTTGTGTGTGTATCAGCCATAAATAATTCAAAATTTGTTCGTTCTAACCTATCTTTTTTCTAGGGCGTCATAGTATAGATAATTATTACCCTATTTTGTAAACAGGAAATCTGAAGCTTATTCGTTAGTTTTTTTATTGAATGCTAACTTAATCCAGTCTGTAATATCATTTTCAATGCGCAAAATTGTTGCATTTTATTTTCTCCCGTAAAGTAAGTAAAAGAGTAAATAAAATTTTTACAAAAATCATAAATTGATCGTTGATTTATATCTATAGGTTTATATCTACACAATTTTTTTATACACAGGCCAGAGATTATTTATACGAATTTGGAACAATAACAAAAATCACAAATGGAATCGCAAAAAGCTTCGGTCGAACAATAATCGTCGACTAGCATAAAATACCGGTCAATGTCTCCGCAAATAATCGCCGAAATCGCATCGTGATTCGCGTCGTTCAATTTCCATCGATAGTCAGCGAATTAAATAGTTCCGCGCGACGGCGATTCCGGTTTGATTACATGCAGCCCACAATGATCCTACTTTTATCAATACAAGGGAATCCTTTTCACGCATAATGCGACCGTGATCAATCGCGAGCCTCGAAACCGCGTTTTCAATTTCGTGCCCCGGGCCCGGAACCCAATTGTCGTTCCAATCGAGGAAATTACGCGACTGCGTTACGCGTCCCCATAAAATATTTCAAAAATAAAGGGTCAAAGGATTCGCTAATTATGCCCGGTTCCAGAGGGAACGATATTTTCACTTGAAAATCCTCTGTTCCATCCACAAAGTAACCAGCTCCTAGTTATTTCAAAAATTCGAAAACGAATGATTTTAATTTTCTTTTCAAACAATTTAATATTTTTAAAATTGTTCCTATTCCTCTACACGTTCGATGTTATTGTCCTACAGACTAACAATCTTTGCAAGATTTAGCAACAAAAATATTGATATCAAACGTTGAGTAGTCGTTTTTAAAATGCTAAAGAAGTGAATTTCGATTTGTTTGTGAATTTACTTTTACACCAATTTTTTTATTACAATTTTTATTCCAAATTTTACTTTTTCGAAATCCTAGAGTAATGTGACAATATAATTTTTTTATTTAAAATGAGTTTGAGCGTTTTAATTAGTTAATTTCATGTACTTGTAAATTACGTGTGTTACATTTTCGTAGCAGCGTACTTTAATTATTTAACTTTTAACTTAGTTGGTTGGAAGAAGAATTTGTTGATAGATGAGTGTATTACGTCCTTGATGGTAAACAATATATTGGAATCATGTAAAAAGCAAGGGAGGAAAGATTCTTCATCATAGGCAATTCAGCGAGGCGGCTTCCGACTGGAATTCATTTGAGCGAAAGGCTCGGGGAGAACGAAACCCCTGTCTCACGGGGTGTTTTAATATTTCATAGGCCGGTGCCTGCCGCCGCGATGCCAAAACGACGTCGTGTCGTCTTCGCGATGCTGATTCAGGCAGCTGCTAGCAAGATTTACTCGAACGAGAATACTGGAAACTTTCGAATCCGGTGTACCAGCTCTTGATCGTTGACATAGCTAAATTATAGATCTGACGAATTACAAGATTTTTAGTAACACTGATAACTGAAAGAAAAAATACTTGTAACAGCAATGGATATGTCAACCGTACAATAGAAAACCTATAAAAAAATACAAGATACTGAACAAACTACTAAAAACTAAAAATAAAAAACTAAAAGCAATATTAAAGATGATAGTAAAAACTTTAAAAGGATCTGAAGATACTACTATATAATATTTTCTTTGTTACTCATTTTTATACGTTATTTTACAAAACATAGAATTAAAGAAAAGTTGCCTTCGTCAACTAAGCAATTACTCGTTGTAAAATAAAAACGAAAAAAAGTTCGTTAGACCTTGTTAATTTATATTTTATTTCGTTTTAAAAATCTATGCAAGCTATAAAGATATGGATAAAACCGAAACAATTTGAATAATCGACCATTGTCAGTATTGTTCAGTTATTCAACCATAATATCGGAAAACTGTTGTAATACTTTTTTCAATACAGTTTTAAAGCCGAAATTTCCTAAAAAATATTGTAGCTAACACTGTGCTTTATTTTGTATCATTTATGATTCCTCCTGTAAGTTCAATACTCAAAATTGTCCATGTGTTGGAATAACAAAACTACTCTCGAATTGTGTGCGAGTATTACTTTTTGTATATACAAGAATTATTATTTTTCTTATAAGAAAGTTATTCGACAAATAACATTTGATACGTAACTATTTGTCTCTATCATCTGCAAACAGACTGATCCAAATCGACAAAACTATTTCTACATCATTTTTGCAAAAAATGGTTCAAATGGAATACATTTTTGTGTCATAATAATTAGTGTCACCAAAGATCGTGTCTTATAAAATCTGCTTCCCAGTAGATAAAGGTATCCTCACTTTTGTCCCCATTTCATACCCATTTTCCCTTCGCAACTCTTCAATTGCTGTACCGAGTACCGTAGCATTATACTAACAACAATATTCCGTAACGTAAAAATTTAAGGTTTCCCATCGTCGCCCTCGTCAAAGCTTACCGTGGCATCGCCGGCAACGGAGTCAGCGAACGGAATCGAGCGATCAGCAAACTACCTCGGTCTATCGATTCCAGAGAAGACGAAAGACGGAACATTCCCATCTTCTCGCCAGGTATACCCAGGTGATCTAGCCTGCGACCCTCTCCACTGGCAACATTGGCAGCCCCGAGCATCCAGAGCCTCGAGAAGACCCTCGCCGAGTAATCTGGCTTATTCTTGGCCGTTCCGGGCGCAGACCGCACATAGCAGCGATCTATCCGCCAGGGTGTCTATCTCGCCCGTTGGCATTCGATCGGGTCGAGATTCCCCGGTAGCCCAGTGAACGACCGTTCTAATCGCGTCCTCCTGGAGGGTTGGTCGCCGATGCACGCCGGTCTCCTTCGTTTCCCATGATTTTCCAGGGGCGGTGGGGAAAGTGGATCCGTGGAGCCGGTTACCCGGCGGCGGTCGAGCGAGGAAAGCGTTGCCATCGCTACGCCGGGGTATCAGCTTGCCTTCTGGTTGGCCCGAGCGAACGCGGCCCACGAGACTTCGCGGGGTGCAAAGCACGCTTGGCCGAGGTATTGACGCGCCTTCGTCGGACTGCAAGGGCAAAGCGGGCGGACGGCTGCGAGAAGAGGCTGGTCGCAGGCCGAACGAAGAGAGAAAACGCGGTTGGGCGATGCCGTTGGACAAGGACGACGAACATGCGGGGAGCAGACCACGCGGGAACGGGACGCGGAGAACCCGTCGAGGGGGGGCGACGAGGAAAGCGCGACGGAATAGAACACGAGTGGAACCGAGACGCCAGAGAGAGAGAGAGAGGGAGAGAGACAGAGCTGCGAGCGGGGAGTGGGAGAGACCCAGAACGCAGGCTCAACATGGCCGACGTACCCCCACGCTGATAAACGCGCTCATATTCACTGATAGCCGCTCCCACACGCGTCAGCAGCCGCGTCTCACCCTCCGCCGACCCCCTCGAACATCCTCCGTTTTTCTCTCTTCCCGCTCTCCTTTCCTCGTCTCTGTCTATCGCCCAGTCGTTGTCTCTCCATCCGGCTCGTCTGAAACTTCTCAGCGTTTCTTCCTCCTTCTTCTTCTTCTTTTTCAGCTTTTTTTACCGACAGTTTCTTCTCTCGTTCTCTCCTCCTCCTCCTCCTCCTCCTCCTCCACCGTTCTACGGACCTCACCTCCCTACCTCTCTCTCTCTCTCTCTCTCTGTCTCCTCGCTGCTCGCCGATGTTCACGGCGCCGCTGTTTCAGGGAAGGAGTTTTTGCCTTTTCACCGTGGACAGCGTAGTCTGATTCTACTTTCTCTGTGGGCGACTTCCGCGACTGTCACCACTTTCCTACTTTCCTCCGGAGTTTGTAGTTTTTCGGATGTCCTGTGTCGAATTGTGCCCGGCGACGTGTCCTTCCGTGGCCGGAATTTTGATGGCAGGCCAGGTCTTCGCTGATTCCAGGTTCCCCGCTCGGCGATATCGGGGTCCCTCGCAACGATTCCGTTTATATATTCAGAGGGACAAACAACGCTACCGGCTGGCGCAGAGAGCGGTCACTGGAAATTAGCCGAACACGCCGGAGAAATTTACTGCGTGTTAGATGATTGAATTAACGGCTGGAAACGGTGTAAATAATGGCCGAGGATAGAGTCGAGAGATTTGACTAAACGGCGAGCTCCAGCATCGCTGGTTTGCGATCGTTTGGATTACGAGGATGCTTTTGTTGGGAGTTTGGTATCCGTGAAATTTCGGATAAATTTACTGGGTGTCAAAAGATTTATGGCTTTGTTATATAGGATTTGCATACGTAACAAAAGATCAGGACATGTTGCTCATTTGTTGCATACCATGTAATTAGTAGTTAATCAAAATCGAAGCGATCGTTTAGATCGTGAAAGCGTTTTTAATAAATGTAGTCAATCGTGTTATTTAGGATGATACGAACTAATTATTTATAACTTTTGTAGGTTCTAGAATCAGATAAATTGAGGGGACGTTTATTTAGCAATTTTATCTAATTATTCCGTTTGGCTGTTTCGTACATTTTCTTCCTTGGTTCTCCATTATCGAGTCTCTCTTTGATCTCCATGAACTTTACTCAGGCATGAAATATTCCTATCCCCTTTCTTTCTATTTCTTTGTTGTTTTCCCTCATTTTGAAATTCCTATTCTATTGCCCTATTTCCTCTCTTGATCTTAAAGAATCTTCTTCTCGAGTTACGCAGGCATTGCCCCATTTCTTTTGCGTCTTCTGAATGTTTTCTTTTTTAATTTTTAGTTACTAATACACAATAGATCCAGCTATTACAATTATGTAAAATAGGTAACTATTTTCTATGATAGTGTTATAATATTGTACGACTGAAATTCTACTATTTTTATCAATATTGAACAGTTTTTGCATCATTCATATAAGTTGCGGAGGTATTCATTATTAATAAACCGTTCCATATCACGTATAATGTTGTTTAAGATAAGTACAATATCGAACTCTTTCTATACTGACATTCGAATCAAGTTGAACAATTCTTACGCAAACTCTGTCAAAAATATTCGAGCCATGTTACAAATATGAATGTCATAACCGAAGGAAGATTTACACCACTTTTAATCTATACGTTCTGCAATTCAATTTATTGATAATATTACAAATGGTTTAAACCAACGAATATTTTAACATCTCGATTATATTTACAACTAAAAATATGTCAGTGAAATATTCAAAAATTTCTAATTCCCTTAATTTTTTTTGAAAAACAAATTTATCTATTGTCAAAAGTAAACAGTTTACGCGAATATTTCTAACACTGGCTAGACACGACGACTTCGCTCCAATACTTTTCGCGTAGGGTGTAATTTCGTCGACCGGGCGAAATCTCCTTCATCCTGTTCACCTCTTCGTTCCAATAAATTCTGTTTCCCGAACCACGTTAAATCATTCGCCAATCTATGTAGTGCCTCCGCCGAGTTCCCTCGACTCTCGGCTTGTTTCCTCTCCGGCGATCCTCTTTTGTCTCAACATCTCGAGCCCGGCGCGCGGGGCGACGCTCGCGCTCCTCCTCTGCCCGCGCCAGGAAACCGCCCGCCCGTTTCGTCATTCTTCCCTCTTCCCGGCTTCACAACTCCATTTCACCTGCGCAACATTTTCCAGGAAAAGTAACGCGCTCCCTCCGATCCTTGAGAAACTTTCGTCGAAGATTCTCAAGCACACTCGAGGCACAGCGGGCGACGTCACGGTGCACGCCGCGTCGCGTCGCGTCGCGTCGCGTCGCACCGCATCCGCGCGTCGTATGGGGAAATTACAGGAGGGGAGGACTTACGACGCGAGATTACAGCCGTGTTACGTAACTCCCGATAACCAAATAGAGGCGGAATCGAATCCCTTCCTTCGGCGTCCCCGCGTTTTCCAAACGGAGAAAGCGGAACCCGGGCGTCCTCCGGGAGGGAAACGGGAAGGTCCGCGACACTTTCGGCCGGCTTTATGCGCCACTGTTTGCCGGAACTGAGGACTGTTAACGCGTCGCCTAACATCCTTCGATCGCGGAAACTACGAAACTCCCTTGGCAAATTGCGTTCGATCGGTCTGAGAAGCCCAAGTTAGATGAAAACGCGCGGCGTCTTTTAATATTTGCAATAAATTGAAAATAACGCAACGATGGCTTTAAATTCATCTTTAGTCTTCACAGTTTTGTATTTAACCTGTTCGTTTTTCTTGTAAATCTGTCAAATCCGCAGTCCAGCTGTAACACAGCTTGGGGGCAATAGTAATATATACTTAATTTTAAGAAATCAAGAATTTATTCGAAACAAATATGATAATTATTATTATTCTTTATTAACGGGCTAGTAAGACCCTTTTGTGTTACATAGAGGTTGTATATATACATAGTCCGGAATACATTTGAATAATATAAATTATAAATCATAATATAAGAGTGTGTCATGAATTAATTGCAGTGATATAATACATATGAAGAGACAAAATAAGAAGTTTTCCTCATCATTTGGTATCGCAGTTATGGCAAACGTATAAATTATTTTGTACGTGCTTTGCGTGCCCAATCGTTGTCGTGATAGCATTGGACCCATTTCTCTTTTGATTTGCTTTTCCTGCGAGCTTCTTGGTACACAAGACAATAACGTTCTTCATTTTCTTTCCCACATTTACGATCTTTATGTTTTCACAACGTAACTAGAACTATTGTTATTGCAATCGTTCCCGATTACCAACTTTAGTTTTAAATTCTCGTTAATAACACATCCATAAATGTCAAGTAGCAATAAATGTTTCTTGAAAGAAGTTGTAATTAGTGATTGGAAACAAGAGGAAAGGATTTGTTAAGAAAGCAGATACCAAAAAATTATTTTCTTTCCTACACAAATGTCTACTTCGTATTTATTTAAATCTGATGAATATGTTTTAAATGTCATTTCACATTGTATATCCGAACCGTGTATGAATATCCGTCAAATATTTTTGTCATATATTTAACGTGGTGTTTCAACCGAGATCGGTCGCCCCTATAATTGTTTAGGTAATGATTTGGACCATAGTTCAACATACTAAGTCTATAACTATTAGTTCAAAAAATGCCTACAATATCAAAGTCATTTAATAAATGAAACCAAAACTATAAAGTTAATATTTACTGTAGGAAATACTAGTATGACTCTTTCGATCGTAGAGCTTAAGGGGTAGCACCTTTTCGTAATTACATATTCAGCGTTGTGACAATTGTAGTTACCGAAATTTACTGCAAGTCGTGACATACGATTTCTGGTCTAATTGAATTAGTACGAATAAATTCGCTATTTTATATTTTCTAAGAAAATCGGCCAATGAATCAGAAACTTGCATGTACGTTCTCTCAGAAAAACTAAATCTTTTATTTATTTTAAATTTCTCAAATTTCACCTTATCTTAACACCTCGGGTTGATGTACCCCCTTAAGCGATAGCATACAGGTATTGACAACACGCGACATTACAACCGTGTCCCTCGCAGGACAGAGACAGTCCCTTCCAATCGCGGGCGTATGCACGAAATCCGCAGTCTCTTCATTATAAATCCAAGCAACTCGAACCGTGAAGCAAGTGAACAGGGAATGGTCAAAGGGGAGGGAAGATATACCTTTCTCGAATCAGTTTTCCTCCGCGAATTTCGTCCCCGGTTCCGTGCTCCGGTAATTCCTTCGAGCGGGTAAGGATTAACCCGCGTGATTCTCGATATACGTACGTATGTATGTATCTCGAAAAGGCAAAGTCTGTGCGAGGCGGCGGCTCGGTTTGCAGTCCGCCCGTGTCCGACGAATCCACGGCGGCTTAAGCCGGGCACCACCACCGGGGTTTACTTAGGTGCGGCCGAGAAATTGAAATTTTCGTAAACGGATTAGGGGTCCGGCCGCACGACAAACTCCTTGTTAATTAGAATGTAATCCTGGTCTTAATGGGACATTCGCTAATAAAATCAGCCGGACGTTGCCACGGACCGCCGCGCCGCGCCGCGCCGGCCTGCTTGAACCCGATACGAGGACGGCGGCGCGTCTCAGACACCGGGGGCCAATTTCGTCGACGGGGACCGCATGGAAATTGAAACTGTCTGGGAGTCTGGAAGAACGTTCGATCCGTTCCCGGGACCTGATCGTGCTAAGGGATGATTGTACGAAGTGTATTCAATGGAACTGTACTGCGGATTAAAGCCCATGGTGTAATGATCACGTCGCGCAGCCGGAAGAAATTCATATTTACTGGCCGAAAGATGGGTTCAAGAAAGCTTTTGCTGTAATGAAATGATTTTTTTTTTAGTAACCCATTGCACTCGCAGCCATTTCAATTGCAAATCCAAAAAAGTTTCTCTAACTCACTTATATACTTTTCTTTTGATATGACCTACTGTACTTTATATAAAATCAACAGCGTTTCACATGTAAGCAAATTTGACAATATAACATTTATTTTGTAATGTGATGTAACGATTTTTAGTGATACCTAGAAGGTCGCTCAAGTGCAAAGGGTTCAAATAGAAGCGTTGAATGTTAACACACAGGAAGATTATTTTCTCTAAGTGCTCTCATTAACAAGAATTTTAACTTACTATTTTCGTGCTAAATATACAGCAACGTGGATCGACTAAATAAAATTAAACAAAGTAATCTTCTTTTCATTTTGTTTCAAACCCAACCACTATATCAAATCAGATTCGTGACAAAGAGTTTATACATAATTTACTAAACATTATTCACTCTTCGAAATCGAAATAAAATTTGTTTCTAGTCCAGACGTCTAGAAGTGAAAGTAAACGAAGTCATGTAAGAAATAAAAATTGTCTCTTTCCATCAAGGAAATGATTAAAAGTAAAGAAGTACTGCTCACTTCAGTCGTGGAAAAATCATAGTGCAACGAATTGAAAACTAGAAGATGAAATAAAAGAATTACGATATTTCGAATACTATAACGTATAAATATGTTTCTATAAATTATTTTAAATAAAAGGATGCAATTTATTGACGAACAGAATTTATTGCAGTCAATTCAATTAATCTCAAAGTTCTAATATGAAAAATTAAATATGTGTACGGAATATATTCACCGAAACTACTCGTATCATAAAAACGTCAAAAAGCGTAGTAATTTGAAGAATGTATTCAACTGTAGTAACAGTTTGTTAATCGAAGTTAAGATGGTGTCAATGTTGCCTCGTTAACCACGAAGCGTTCGCTCTTTTTTCGACAAATGTCTTATTAACGCGCGATATACGCTTGGCCAAGGGAAACGCACGAAAATGTTAAATGGTAGATTTCGACCAGATACAGGCAACGGCAAAGGGGATAGCGAATAGAGATAAGTAACCGTGCCCCAAGTATTTGTCTCATCCGCGAGAGCGTTGGTTAATTGTAGTAACGTTAATTAAAAGGGGCGCCACTGGTATTATGTCACGCATGAAACAGAATGGAACAACACACGCCCGAATAAATCCGCTCGTCACTATCTTCCGTCTCTCTGTCGCTCTATCTAGCCGGTCCATGGAAACGTTGCGCCAGAAAAAGAAGCGTAAAACTCTCGTCACCTATCCGATTCAACTACTCTCGCTGCTTATCGACCGCGTGGTCGGGAACTAACGGCCGTAAACATTTAATTGGGATTTGTTAATGTTGCCGTCGAACGCTAAAGCATAATTATCCCGTCGATGTTTTTCGCGTTGCATTATTTTCTCGGACGACTCGATAAAGGATGGTCGGGGCGGAGGGGAGGGGAGGGGATCGAGCCGTCTCGTTGCCGAACCAGTTATGAAATGAAATTAAAAATTATACCGGTCCGTTGGCTCGCGCATCGCGCGAAATATATCAAAATTGTTTGCAGTTTTTATCATGCTTGTCGTCTCGCGAATTATATCGTATTTCCATAAAACCATTACACTCCATTAAAATGAAATTCGCAACGCGACGCTAATCGATCTCTCGCGCCCACACCCGCCCCCCCGTTCCCTTGTAAACTTTTTGTTATTACGCGCCGGTCGCGGGAATAATATTTCTATTTTTAATCCCGTTCAACCCTAAAACAATTTCGTTATTTATCCGTCCCGCCGATCGGCGCCGGGCACGGCGATTGTTTAAAAATAAATAACCCCGAGGATTATTAATGAGGATTTCGTCGAATGTTTGTTTGAATTTTAATATCCGCCGTTCCCGCTGCTGACGGTTGATGCTGCGGAAATTATAATGCCGCGGCGTAAAACGTAATCGCGATTACATCGTTGTAGGATCGTCACGGAAATCAGGGATAGTCTAGGCACGTCGAAAAATTGCCCGGATAAGTATGTCGGCACTTAAGTATCGCCGGTAAGGCGATATCACTTATCTGGTATTATTCAATCGGCGTTAAGCTTCGCACGATAATCTCGATAATTCGTACTACTCGAGCGAAGAGCCGTTTTCTGCGTTGAATTTCATCCTGGTCTCGATTTCTATCTGAGATTTCTTTCCAGTTTGCGATTCAATCCTTCTCTAATACCTATACACAACTATTCGTTTCGTAATTAGTTTATTCTCTTTCGCTATTTAAAGTAGAGCTTCGATGCAAGGAGAAGCATTTTTTATTGTTTTAACACATTTTAGAACAATTCATGAAGCGTAAAAAATAATGAGGAAAATGTTCGCAGTATTGACAAAATCATTATGTGAGATTTCTTGTTCCACTTTCCACTTATTTTCATTCTTCATAAAATATAACTATTTTTTCGTTTACGAATTAATCAAATTTAGAAATTTTATACTAAAGTATCTAATTGTAATTTCTTATAAACCTTATCAAAATCTAAATATTAACTATCAAAAGCTTATATATTTTATATTTCTCTACAATATTTTAAAATCATATAAATTAATTTAGAGCAATAGTTTAAACACTAATTCTGACAACAAATTGACCACTTTAAACATCTAAATTAAAGCTTTATTTAATTATTAAGCCTAATTTTTATATTACTAAATTAATATTTTTTTAATTGAACAATAATTGTAGATATTATTCAAAAACAAAATGTAATTTTGCAACCGTAATTTTTTTGTATATATTTTTGAAGCAACACCTACCGGAACAGTAATTTTGACGACAGAAAAGTTAGGTTTCCACGTAAATGATCGCGGCGACGATACTCTGGTCAGACATCTTGTCACTGATTCCCCACGAACCTTGACTCCTCGCCTTTGCTGGCGACGCGAAATTCACGCTTGCGCAACCATAAATTAACGAAGCTGCAAATTAGCCTGACTAACACCGCGTGCACATGTACGCCCCGTGCAAATATCTGCATACAGGCGACGCAATGCAGCCACGCATTCCCGCGACCCATGAAACAGGCTATCGATATCAAAGGGATAAAACTACCATATCACGTGGCCACAATTACTCCAGCGTGCCCAACGGAAATATCGGTAACAACGCTATCTGCTGTAACTTTGCCTTTAATTATTCCAGTAAATACCGATGCACCCTATCCTGCATAAAAATTGCAATAGCAAATAAAATCGAACTTGTCATACTCACTCGTTTATGGTGCACAGTAAGTGGACAACTGCAATGAAAATCACGAAAGGATCATCATTTTCATTTTTCTATGACACATATAATTTGTTTGTTTATTAGCGGAGATCGAAAGAGATACGGCACTTTTTAGTAGCGTCTATTTAACACGACGGCTGCCGTGTTACACGTCTATAATTATTTTTCTAAGTCGAATGTGAACTTTTGTGGTAATATTTTCAATATAGTTTATTCGACGAAATTCTGCAAAATGGAAGAATGTTGATAGAAGGTCTGATGTCATATCTCATGTTTTCAATTGCTACTTCATTAGATAAATTAAATTAATTTTATGGAGTTTTCGTTGAGTTACCAGACAAAGTGTTGAAACAAAAATTAAAATAAGAAAAATGATAGAAAAAGTAAAGTTTTACGATCAATACTGAATACTATTGAATGGATTATTCAGCAACGATATTAACTACTTATTACAGTGAAATTGATATTACATATATGCCACGTCTTCGTAGTATTTAGAAAAATATGTTTTCTAAAGTAACTTGTTTTCACGAAACTTTAATTCTAGAAAATCTTAATTACAAAATAAAAAGAGCATATTTTTAAAAAGTTTCTCCGGGTGACATTTCTTCCTATTTAATTTCTATGTGTACAGATATTTTCTTCAATACGATATAAGTTAAAACAGAATTTGTTTCAACTATTTCATTCTACTCACGGATACAATCACCGTTTATTAATTGATAACTTTTCTGTAAACAACGACTGACACGTAAAACCTTCACAATATTACTAAGGATGTCTTCCATGACAATGTATGTACGAATAAAAATTCATCCGATTCGTATGTCCGATATATTATATTAAGTATTCGCAAGAAGTAGAATCGGTAAGTCATGAACAGACGAATCGGTCGAATCCTACAATCTTCAAATTCAAAACCTGTTTTCGTTAATACACCGATCTCCGCTAACCAAAATAATTGTAACGATTTACAACCACGAATCTATAAAATAAAATAAACTAAAATAAAAATATGAAATGAAAATGAATTTTCTATCGACGATATTTCCCAACAAATTTTTGCCATAGTTGTTATCTAGCCTTCGATAAAAAACCGAGTATTGTCCAGGGATGAAGGTCAATTCCCCAGATCGTCGGCGCCGGTATTCGGGAACGACGATCGCAGACACAAGCGATGCCACGCCGGGGACTCGCCGAACAATTGCTAAACAAGCATGAACGCCGAAAAGACGGGGAGCCGTTGGTCGGACGGCGGCGTAACGAGTCTTAGTTAACGGGTGGACAATCGAGGTGCAATCTCCCGCGGATTATTCGGCATGATACACAGCCAGATATACATTGAGAGGTACTACAAACCTGTGTATCCCGCCAATATTTGACTAAATCATGAACAATGTTTGATTGTACACAGGGCCGCGCGAGCGCACTGCCGCGCGCATAGTCGCTCGGCTTCGAACAGAGCGGAGCAGAACGGAGCAGAACGGAGCAGAGCGGAGCGGAGACACTCTTGCGCGCGCGTGCCTGTGTGGAGGAGCACGCACGAGAGTTGGTTCGATATAGGCTCTCTCCTCCATTCCAGCGGGAAAGTGCGCGCGAGAGAGAAAGAACCTGTGGCTGGAGGGGTCTGAGGTTGGGGAGCGAGGAGCTGGGATATATAACGAGTTGGTGGAGAGAGGGCGAGGAACCTCGACGGAAGAGGGACGGAGAAAGAGAGGTAGGGAGACAGAGAGAAAGAGAGAGAAAGACAGATAGAGAGAGAAGAAGGGAGACCGAGAGAGAGAAGGGTGGCTCGTCAGATCGTGAAAGGAGGATCGAGCTGTCGTTCGTACGCAAGAAAGGGATAGATAAGACGGAAAAGGGAATGAGGTGGAAAAATAGACGCGAGAAAGTAGCGATGGGAGCAATGATTCTCCGTTAGGTATCCACTTTTCACCGAGAAAACGCGGCGCGGTTGGACTCTGCCACGAGAAAACGATTCTCCGTTTAACGAGGTACATTCTCCTTTGCACCGGTACAGAAATCGGTTTTTTACTCCAGCTTTTTAACAGCACCCGGAACGAAATGACCAGTCTCATATTTTTTATTTCAACACTTTAACGGCCGCTATTACGTATCACATGACTTATAAAAATTAACTGTAAAATTATAGAAAATCGATTTAGTGGGGTTTTTTTAAAGAATACATCATAATCATGGTATTAATTATTGCTTGCACTATAACTGCTGCATCACCCGTAATTTTTTAATTTTATCATGATTCGCGAGAGGTGAGAATGTTGAAAAAAGGGAACGGATAGAAATTAAATGTCAGTCAAAAACAGGAGTCTAAGGCACATTTAGAGAAAACAGAAATTTCTTCTTATGTTGAAAAATTTCGCAAATTCGACACTATTTTGTTTTATTGGAAATAAACAGTATCCACTTGAAAATTCGATACTGCATGTGCGTTAGAAAATTGATCGAGGAACTCGTTTGAAGATCACATTGTAAAAGAAGTTTTATCGCATCTTAAACCGGAAGTTGCCCGCCGTTGTAATTACCGAAGCTGGATCACGAGTAGGTTTCACGATCAGACTTGCACCTTAGGTATAAGCGTTTAATGCGATTCGGGTGTGCACGTTCAGTGTGTGAATTTAACCTAAGTTTTGCATGTGCATCAAGTTAATATACATAGTTTAGCTAGCGACGGACGGTGCGTGCACATAAAATAGATGTAACCTGATACACAGGGCGACAATTAATTTTTATGATTGGATTGATAAAAAACGATAGAAACAAAATACACAAAAATCTTATGTTGTTTTGTTTAAAATAATCTCCTCTTGTCTTCGAAAAAGTATCTTTTCAACTTCCATGTCAATTTTGGAAATAAAGAGAAAGGGGTACAATTAATTAAATATGGCGGATTATCGTGCAGCAGTATCCAATAGTCTGGATTTTGACAATCGAGACGGATGCGACGCGAAGAATGGTCTGAATCGTCTCTCGGTCAATAATGGCTCCCCAGCGAAGCATTACGCTAATTTGCAATAAAATTATGTACATTCTCGATCGTTCCAGGTTTTCGAATTGGAATCGGCCTCCACGTATGTTGGCCGACTTCTATCGATTTTCTACCATCCAGAAATCGTTTATGCTACAGGAAAACATTTGATCGACTTAAACAAGCATCGCCGCACGCTTGCTCTATTAACCGGAACTGATGCACTTTTACCAAGCTTTTGTGCTTTTTCTTCCATGATACAATTTCAACGTCGATCAAAGACTTGGCCAGGCATCACTGTCATAGCTTTGTAATTTGTCATACGACTGGCATGAACTTAGTTCAACAAAATTCGCTACTTCTTGCCGAGGCATGACGCCAGTCTTAAAAATAAATTGTCAAACGAGATATGTTTTTATTAGGCAATGCCTTAAACGAAACAGTGTTCGACGAAGTCGTCTGAACGCAGCTCATTATTCTACGATATGCTAAAATTACGAATACATTTCCTGTTTTACATTTTTGCATTACATATGAAAAATAAGCTTCTGAATATACTCGCCGGTGAACAAAATATTCCTATACTTTCATTCGCTATTAAACTTTGATGCGCTTAAGAAATCGTCAAACAGATGGAATTGTTAGATCTGTACAAATAATCGCATCATAGTGTGCTGAGAATATACGTGTCAATAAATGGAATCTCCTTCTCTAACAATAATTCTGACAAAGATTTCGCTAATGTTACCGTTCTATAATTGTTGCCGATACTACGTAAACGTTTGTGTTTGGTAAATAAGTAAATGATTCTTTGAATAAAATCATCCATCGATTATGCGTGCTCACTTGGTTAGACAGTATGTTTTCAATCCGCCGTTCCTACGTAAGAAGTTAACTTTGCACCGCACTGTTCCCGGTAATTCTGGTATGTAGCAGAGAATCGATGTTCTTATTGACACAAATTACATTCAAAATGAATTCGCTATTGAATGCAATACTACTTTTTACCAAGTTTAGAAATTAAGAACTTCCTGTGACACATTGAAGAAAATTAAGTATTTTAGGATCGAAAAAGGTGGCTTAAATGTATAATTATTATTATTATTATTATCATCCGTCAACTAAACAAACGTCAATAATTACTTTACAGGATAAAGCACCAAAACACAAGTAACATCTACTTTCACTAACTTTCATTACTTCAATAACTGAAAAGATTTTAATATCATCCGCGTAAACGATAGACAAAAGACCAAATCAAATAAGAACAATACCAGAGACAAGAAAAACAAATCCGTAAATTGATTCGTTCGAAGCCCGCCTGAACCTAATACCACGTATCCGACATTAGCTGTGTAAACACGCGCGTACGTAGCAGATTTCTAAAAAGACCCTACTTTTTCTAGCGACGGCATGCTTACCGCGACACCACCCCGTTCATTGTTCCGTCGCGGTCGATCCAAAAAGAACCGTAACCGTTCGCAAACAAATGTTGCACGGGCGATTCTGTCGCGTCTGGCAAACACTTTTCCGGTCCAGATTACCCCGCGAGTTATCTACCATGATCGGCAAAGAACGCGTTAAACACACCGGACAAACAGGCAAACAAATAAACAATATTCCGCCGATTGGAATGCAACAGCATCGGGATTGTTCCCATCGCTACAAGAAAGTAAAGAGGCGCAAAAAGAGGATCTAGGGGAAGAACGAAGGCAACGGGCGAAAGCAAGGGTGAAAGAGAAAGAGTCTCGGGCGCTGGGTAACTTTGAAAGTTCGAGTCCCCGTGCCCGGAGTGAGGGAAGAAGAAGAGTGGTGGGGTGGAGGGCGGCAGAGAGTGGGGCGAGAGGGACACGTGAAAAGGAGTGGAAAAAACGAGAAAAGGGGAACGCGAGCGAGGGAACGGCCTGGTCGGAGAGGGAGAGACGACGGTCGGGGAGGGGGAGAGGGTTGAGGAGTGGTGGTTGGAGGGCTGTCGTGAGGAGCTGTCGAGGGGTGGGGAGGCCGATATCGACAGAGAGAGAGAGGAGAGGCCCGGCTATCGTGTGCGCGCCTGTACGAACAGTCTCTCCTCTCCTCGTAGTCTCTCCCGGCGTCGGGCTGCTCGAGAACGGAGACACGAAGGGGATGGAAAACCCCCCTCGGATGGAATTTAACGCTTCATCGGCTGGTTTTATCGTCGTGGGCTTCGGGACAAAATGAATGGAGTCGTTAATTCGGCTGATGTTGCTTTTGCTCGATACCGCGGCAATCTCCTGTGGCAAAAGTAGCCGCTGTTCCCGTGTTGATTATAAATTAGTAACGGGGATAGCAGTAATGGGATCTTTGTTGTTCATTGTAACACTAGCGAGTACCGAGTACCGTGCCGGGCAAATAGTCAGTTTTCCAACGTTGCTGCAGATAGATAAGTGTCTCGAACTGGTATTGTTATTTAGTTCGATGTACGATGTCAGAGAGATGCATGTACGTCAGTTTTCTATTCGATTTATCAATTTTCGAAATATTTTTCTCAATAAACTAGATTACATATCAAAGACTAAAATGATAGGAAGATTTTTAAAATAAGATGCGTAGGCTAAGTGTGGCTGCCAAGGAGTTAATCCTTAGTGATCCCATTTTATTCCAGTAAGAACAATTGCCTGAATAACGATTTAATTCAAGCGTATAAATGTTTAGTTTTATTTAGAAAATCAAAACTTTCTTCTCTAGATTTTTTTAAATTTAGTGCGAACATGTCGGAGTAAACTATAATATATTGCAAATGTTACCGTCACATTCTCCCAACTCGAATTTAGATATTGTAAATATGCTTATGTGGACAATGGCAAAACTCTAAAAATATTAATCTTTAACACTCAAACAGCGATTATTCTGATAAAAATATAACTGAGTATACTTAGAATAGAATGATCTTAATCAAACACATAGCAACTGCAGTTAATTATCAGAAACTAGATGTGTCTAAACTATGTTTAATTTTATTTCAATTTTGATAACTGCATATGGTAAGTATACACTGTTCACTAAAATCGCTATTATTCGCTTACGCTTAAAACTTGTTATTATCAATATATAACGCAAAAATAATCGAATTTGATCATTTCAGATACCAGCAAACGCGTAATAACGTAACCGAATTCTCCATTGCGCGATATATTGGTTCCAAAAAAAGAAGCGTAAACAATAATGCAATGTAAAAAAGGGTGAAATGAGAAAATGGTTCTAACGTGAAAATTTATTCAAGCGAAAGAACTGTAAAGCACCGCATAACAATCTATTGAATTTTAATTCTACGTTGGAATTAGATACATATTTCAAATAAAACTGCGCAAATTTTTATGGAAACTAGTGCATCGCTAATAAAATAGACATTTGAAAATACCGAAGTACGCTCCCGTGAATTGAATTGAACCAGAAATTTAAAAAATTAAAATATACCGTTAAATAAAAATATACCGTGTAAAGGTAGAATTGCTTTTATTTTCATTTTGAAATGGCGGGTAGCGAAAGAAAAATAGTAAAATGGAAAAAAATAATTGCAAAAGTAAACGAACGTCTACCTAATTGATGCACAATTTTTTGATAGCACCTTTTTGTGTTAGAAATGAAATAAATGATCAAAAATTTTCAAAGCACTCAAGGGGTTAATAAAATTTCATAAATTTTATAAACTCTATAAATTCTATAGATTCTGTGAATAAAAAATAAGCTGTATTATTCTTTAAATAAAATATAAGCTAGTTCTCTAAAAAAAATAAGCTACAACTAATTTTAATGTTGCTTGCCTCAGGTGTTCCATCCGAAGAACATAAGCGCGTAGGTGACGCTCGATTTAGGGGTCGATTTAAGACCAATAAAAGCTGGATAGGTATAATAAGAACTTTTAATGCGTGACGTAAAAGGGGTAGATAAGATAGTAAAATCGCCACGGCCGTAAATTCGGCCGATGGTATCTGCTAAAGGAAAATCAATATACCGGCGAACACGTTTGCTCGATTACGCCTATTCCGTCGATCGTTTCAATGTAATTATTACGCGACAACTATAACATTTAATTTACTACCTTCTTCGTGAACTTGATTTTAACCCTTTCACATAGATAAATCTCGATTTTTCAAGAATACTAGAAATTTCAAAATTTCTAGACTTTGTAAACAAAACTTAAACATAATTTCGATCTTTTGAGGTGACGATGTTATTATCTATGTTTTTAGTATTAATTGCGTAGCTGGCGGATGTTACGATAGAACAATGATACAAAATGGTGATCGAGATATTTTCAAATTTGTCAAAATTGTAATATATCTTGAAATTATTTTTGAACGCCGTAAAGTAAATTTCTCTAAGTTATTGAAAATTATGTTATAAATATTTCTCACAAGTGTTTCATGTTTCTTTACATCCTTCATTCGACCCTTTCGCATATTATACTAATCGATACCTAATATTTGTGAATTTCTTAGGTCCCCAATAATTTTAGAGAAATCTGTAAAATTTTGGTAAAACAATTACTGTTAGAAATAAGAATAACTACGTATATAATAAAATTGTTAAAACACCAAGGTTTATAGTACTATCTTAGAATCGGTTTAAACGTTGCTTGACTCATTAAAACTTCCGGCATTCGGCCAAGTATCTTTTCGCAAACTTAATCCTAGGATCGCTGAAATGTCAGCTGATTCGCCGCAACTGTGATTGGCCCCGTTAATCGCTTATTACGTGTCGAACGAAACGATTGTATCATGAAATCGCTATCGGCCGCGTATCCCATCGAAACGTGCTCCTCCGGCCGTGGAAAAAAATGTTTCCGCAGCAGTGCCCAGTCGGTCGCCAAGCGAATCACGTAATTAATGAGCTGCGTATTGCACACAGAGATTAGAAGACTCCACGTAGTACCCTCGATCGGGATCGGCGAATAAAAAGCGAGTCAATGAGCACCGCCCCGAGTACCCGTGCGAACTGTACCAGATCGGAAGGCAAATATTATGACACGATTTTGTTAATGCTCCGCTTTCTCTCGCGCCGGAAAGTTCCAGCTCGGGATGTTCAAGTACGTAAAAAGGTATGTACATACGAGCGATGTTTAATTTGTTATACGAGTCCATCTATCGAGAGAATAGACTGCGCGAGTTGCCAGGATCTTTCTGTGAATACGTTCTTTCGGGCGCCGATATCGAAACGATTACGTGTATACGTAACTTGTTCTGTTAATATTCATTTTTCAAGCTACGATCAAATATCGTGGTCAAAGGATTTGCGACGATTCGCGTAAAGTGATTCGAAAAATTACTAAAAAGTGTGTCACACTTCTAGTCTCCCAAAGATAAGTGAAATTTTTTAACATCAGCGAAAGAACAACAGTGTATTAGGTATCTTCAAACTTGAGCACTTATTCGTCATTTTCTTTGAAATAATATCTTTATCAAATCGTTATAGTTGCTTTGAAGATTGAAGCGTCGATAAATGATTTCCTTTGAATACTTTAGACAAGAGTAGTAACACGTTTCTGCATTCTACAGATAATAGGCCAGCGTTTTTATTTTATCTTCATAAATATCGATTAACGAATACAAAATAGTAATTCCCAATTTTCTCTGGAACTCGAAGCTAATCGATAGTTTCAATTTGTTGTTTTTCAATCTTCCATTCGGAAGTTATTATGCCACGAAAATTAGGGCAAACACGTCGAACAGGTTGACATGTTTGCGCACTGTCTGATTAATAAACAATCGTATTACTTAACATACGTTGCTCTTTTATAAGAACGATTAATTTCAACAATGTTGCATAATTAAAATACGTAGGTTCAACGTTATTCACGTGACTATACATTCAAGGAAGTTTAATATCGTGAATAGTATTTTGAGAAAAAGAGCCACTTACTTTTACAGCTGTTGTCCGAGAATCCTCCACGCGGAAGTCGTTCACTACTTTTCGCCGTCATCGCGTCACTCCTCGTTGTTTTCACTGGAATGCAACTATTTAACGTGAATGTTCCATCAATCACGTCAGATTCTTGTACCAAATGGAAACTCGCCGCCACGGCCCTCCAACGTACTCCGGCACGTCCGGTAGTTTCGCGCGCGATACTCTGGGTCATTCACCTTCGCTCGGATCGTGTTGCACGAATTACAAAATATCGAGTGTTTGACATGCCTGCACGATAGCGATATCGATTCGTTCCACTTGCTTCGATACAAACCTCCCGCGCTCCGTCCCGTCGACGTCGCGGCGAACCAGAGACAAAACGCGAAGAAGAAGCTCGCGGATTCGTGTCCCGCTATCTTGCTCTTCGATCCGACAACTTCTACGTATTGTACACACGCGTTTCCGAAGTTTATCGCGCGCGAAATCATCTGATTACGTTCTTCGCCCGGTTGAATGGATTTTATGTTTTATCGCCCATCGAAAGTGACGATAGATTGTGAGAATTAGTCGAATCGGGTGGTAAGAACGAATCTCTAATATCCTTGCTACCAGAGTCTGTTTCAATGACAGCCTTCTTAGTCATCGCTAGCTTGGAGATTTTTATTCGGAACAGAAATGATCTGCACGAATTGCAAGATACAGCAACTGTATAGTCGATTTTACTGAGATGGAAATGATAAGTGTATCTCTGCGTTGCATGTAGTTTTCTCATTTGTGACGCAAACGCGTGCGAGGTAACTTGAAAAAGGAACAGAAAGAAGTTAGACTAAACTTCGATTTTAAGAAATTATTTTGAAATTTAGACTTTCGGCATTTTAATAATCGTAAAGTTTATAACTCAGAAACCACTTCGGAGATGCGTTCTCTGTTTAACTCTCACATATGATGCAACCGTCTGCGCTATTAAAATATGACTGCAGTAGAGCGTATCAAACTGTAATCTTGCTAAAACAATTTGCTATAATTATCTCATTTACAATGTATTTGCACGTTCGGAGACTGTCTTTCCGTGGAATACCGCTTCACTTGTCACTATCGTATTTTTAGCGCGATACCTAGACTGCGCATGCTTGTACGGACATTTTCACGTTAATGTTTAAAGAAACAGAAACTATTAGATCATAACAAAGATATGTCCTCCAGTTTTATTCAATATTCATTATCGTGGTTTCTCGTTAATTCCGGTATACGCATTTATAACGAGTTAAAACTAGATTCTTAAAATTACAACGTGATCGTGCTGGATGTATTTATGTTAAAACCTAACAAACACGGCTTTCCTAGATCAATATTTTCGTTTTGCTTAATAATCATTGTTTTAAATATTCACCGTTCAGTGACAATAATGACATTATTACGAGGTAATGAAATTTTGAATAAATCATTTGTAAAATTAATGTTTCAAAGAAGTTTTCATTAAACATTCAAATGATATCATTTTGTAATATCCTTTTGAAAAATTTCTAATTATTTTTCCCTGTATGCTGAGTAAATTTTCTATGTTTAATAGTGCTTATGAATTTGTTGTGTGCTGCATTTATTCATTTTGAGATTAAATCAAATATGTTGTAAGTCGACAAAATAACTGAAATGATGTTTTACCAGAACCTATCGAAAAAGCTGTAGAAACTGGTTACATCAACACTTGTTACTTGAACGATCAATTATATGACGATCAATTATATCACTTTCAATTATAATAGTGCACGTCAATATGCTATGTGTTGACACATTTGCTTCTATCGAATAAAATCTAATTATGTACAACGATTTAATACGAAATTAGTATTGTATTTGGAACGTCAGTGTCAACTTCAGAGCGAATGAATTTCATAAATAATTGAGCAAAGGAATGTTCGACTACGAATAGATATAATTAAGAACAAAAATGTAATTAAAATTCGTAAAAAATAAAGTTAGAACATTGACGACACTATGTAGGATACTTTCGGCGTATGAATTTATCATGGGAGACGATAAAAGACAAAAATTATTCCGGCTTAGTCATTTCGCAGATTATTTTTGTTTAAATGATATCGAAGAAGTTAATAATTTATAGTTTAGAAACAGAGCTTAGATGGCGCGACGCAAAGACAGCAAAACAGCACGGAGCTGATTGTATTGAAGCAATTATATGATTTATCTAACAAAATGTACGGTAAAAGGGATATCTAAAGGTTGTCCCGCACATTACTTTGCTTACACTAACTTATTAACCATTCGCATTAATTTTGCATTGCTGTATTACTATAACTTCCGTTTCCCAAGAAATTGTTCAAAAGAAAATTTACTAGAACTGATTGTTCATATATTCCCGTTAATCTTCTGCACAATCTTGTCAATTTAACAACTATTACAAGCAAATGACTGTTTTTCACATCGCGTCGATGCAACAAATTTTAAACAATACAACTCCATTGTTACTAAAGGGAACTGATCGGCGTACAAACACCTTCAAAAAGCACCGCGCAACAATCGCGATCGAAAATACGTGACGCCTGAAATTCCGAAGGCTCTAAATGCACGCGGGGACGTGCACGAAACGGCGCGGAAAACCCAGAGAAGGACAAAAGGACGGGGACAAACGGACAGTACGGGCAAAAATCTCGACAAAGCGACTTCGTAGAAATACGTGGATTTATTGAAACATTTACATCCTCGTTAGCTCGCGTCGTTTCACCGGTCTCCGTCGCCGTGGTGGACGGAGATCCGTCGCGCTGACGCGCGCGCGCGCGCTCGCACGTGCCCACACACACACACACCACGGCGCGGCGCGGCGCGCTGTGTCCTTGCCCTAATGTATGTGTATTTATGTACAATCTGCCACAGAACGACCGATCGCTTCGAGAACGGGCATAATTCGAGAACACTATCCGCCGATCTCGCGTTTCCTCGCTAGACGACCACGACTGAACAAAATCGGCGCGCATCTTCGACAAACAGTTTGAACAGGTGGAAGAAGAAGAAGAAGAAATAGAAGAAGAAGAAGACGATGAAGTAGCAGAAGAAGAAGAAGAAGCGCTGGGAGGTGGTCGAAGGTTGCGACCGCGTATCGAGGACGGGAACTGGATGGATCGGTTCTGAACCGCGCGCAGAGGAACAATGAAAGCGCGAGTAACGGCGGTGACGAGATTTCGTTGCTTCGTAGAGATCCTTCTCTTTCGCAATTTTTGAATTTCGCGCGCATCTCGTCCTCCGGACTCGTTTACCGCCGATCTGCGCCGGTCAGGACGAGAGGATCTGTCGTCGGATTACTGTAGCCGAGCAAATACGAATAGAGCAGAGG
Organism: Augochlora pura; assembly: GCF_028453695.1. Classification (NCBI taxonomy): domain Eukaryota; kingdom Metazoa; phylum Arthropoda; class Insecta; order Hymenoptera; family Halictidae; genus Augochlora; species Augochlora pura. Next base: position 14,070,406 of record NC_135772.1, on the reverse strand, counting down.
AACAAAACAGAAGAAACGCGAAATTGAGCGGAGCGAAAACGGTAAAACGAAAGCGAGAATTTTGGATCCGACGTGGTTTACAATGATCGATGATTTTCGGCGATGCGCGGCGATTCTTTCTATTTCTCCCTCTGTCTCCCTCTCCTTTTCCTTTCTTTCTCACTCCTCTGTTCTCGCTCCTCTCTCATTCTATTTTCTCTTTCTTTTTCACTCATCCGTTCTCTCCCACTCCATCTCTCTCTCTCTCTCTCTCTCTTTCTGCTCTTTCAGGCACACATGCATGCATTCTCTATTTACAGGGCGTCTCTTCATAGGGGCGTGTTTCAAAAGCGATCTTTAAACGATCGGGTCGGGACGACTTTCCAGTGGACTCAGCTGCCGGCGAGACACTTTTGACACACGCAACACGATGTTCTCTGCCTCAGTCACTCTCGTATTCACTCTCTATACACTATATGTATATATATAATATATATGTATACATATTATATGCATTATATATGTATATATATTATATATACCTAACATAATGTATCGTTAAAGACTCCATTTATTTATATATTTATATTTATATTTATATTTATATTTATATTTATGTTCATATTTATATTTATATTTGTATTTATATTTATCTTTATATTTATATTTATATTTATATTCATATATATTTATATATATATATGCTCTCTGTAACATATATAATATTGTACAATGGTACGCGCATACGTTGTGCGGCTATCTACACGTATCATACAAAAACACTGGACGTGTCCTGCGCGACGCTTTCAACAAAATTTTCTCTTACGTTTCTTAGGTGTGTGTGTCTCCATTTGTATATGCGCGTGTGCGTGACTGTACGTCGCATACAATGTACGAATGCGCACCTCTACACAAGGATATACAGGCGGCCTTGCAAGCCTACGTTCATTAATTTAGACTTATTCTCACGGGTTATCACATTTTTCGCTCTCCGCCGACGCTTTCGCGATTCTTAGCCGGCCGGCGAACGAGCCTCTCCTTCGATCTCGATCTGTCGACGGGTTTCCGGTCGCGAACAGTCATTCCGAGTCCTTCTTCCAACGATTTTCTCGCGCCCGGTTTACAGGTAACTTTCGGAAAGATAACTTAACCCTGGATTACCGAACAGTCTACGAGTGACATCGACGTCGATACAAAACGCAAGCATCGTCGAAGGAAACAGATTATCTTAAAAAGATCCTTGCCGGTGGCTTCTATTGTTAATATAAAGAAAAAAAGATTGATAGAACGACATATTCTATTTGCTGTACAATTTCAAATTTGTTACAACAACTCCGTTAAATCCAACCGATTTTGAACGATTTAATTGCCCAGGGTTAAATAGAAATCGAATACGTTATTTTGTTAATTTTGTTAATTTGAAATATTGCAACACGAAAGACGCAAAGCATTTTGTTACATAGAAGCAGTTACTCTGACGATCAACGAAAAGAAACGACTGCGAACAATAACAACACCGCGAGTGCTGATAAGCTATCTCGAGCGCAACGTGAAATCGGTGCTGTAAATCAAACCATTTTGTTAACAAACCATCGTAAAGTTTAACGATGTATTCGGTGGAAGGAGACTTTGTTTCACAAGCTAGCATTCGAGAAGCTCCAACCGTGATTATAGAAGAATCGTCTGAGTACCGTTTTGATATTCAGTTCGGATTGCACTTTAATAGTAAAATTCGTTGGTGAAGAATTGCCATGGAGTCGCGCGAAAGATCCGAGAGCCGTCAGAATTTGGTGAAAAGAAATTCGACCGGGTTGCAAAATTCTAGAATCTAGCGTACTTTGAAGAAATTAGTTTCGAGGATAACCATAGTTCCAGCAGAAGCAAGTCTTCCCATAGAACAGTTATTAAAACGAGTTCGACTTTCGTGTCTTGGTATAGCAAATCACTCTTACAGCTTAAAAGATAGTTGAAGAAATTTGCTTTACAGAAATTCGATGATACGATACGCGCTGGTTGCACGAAACAGGAAACTGTCCGTGTTTCATCGGCTGAGATCAAGATCCAGTTAGGAACAGATTCGAGTCTTTCGTCGTCTCGAAAACACACTTTCCGGTGCATGGGAAACGTTAGCTGAAAGCGTGGGAACCGAATAAACGCCGGGTTCTACGATGAAAGATCGATCGTACGCTGTCGCGTGGAGTAAAAGTTGCATCTCTCGAGAAGAACGAGGAAGTCCGGTGGGCCCCGATTTCGGCTTATCGACGGGACCTCGATCCCCCGATAAAGCCTAATTGTACCACCGACAAACTTTTCACCGTAAACCGAGCGAATAATTGCATGCTAGGCGATAACGAGTCGGACGAGAGAGGAGACACGTACCGATCGGGATCAACGACCGTTGAAAAGAAGCATGCGTCTGGAAACAGATAATCCTAAAAAGAGCTTCCCTATCGGTTTCTAGTATCAATCTAACGCGTCGATAAACATACTTGTTAGACGATCGTAGACGCTTTTTCTTTCTCGCAGACAACACACAATCGTGAGTCAGTAACTACCGCGACAATCGTGGGTGGACAAGCAGAACGCGCCGACACTCTAGATCGCGGTCTACAAAGTTGATAGCAGCCCTCTTCAATGCGCCAATGAGTCACGAGACTGCCAATTCCGTTTCTGACGAGAACGAACAGTTTCTGCAGGAACAATACTAAAAATTAGACGAGTTTCGATAACTATTGATTAATGCTTCTGTTTCCAAGGGCAAGAAGTGTCTAAAAGCTTTCGTGGCTTCTCGGCTACTTTCTTAACTGGTCGAGTGGCTAACGTTAATGTACGTGCATAATTTTTCAGCTGTTATCTCGAGTGTGAAAAGAGAAACTGCCTTCCGAAATTTGATATTTGAAGTTGATCATTGCAGCGTTGAAAGAGTCCGGCAGAAATTATTTTGTACGTGCGTGTCAAAATACGGTGAAGGAACGATCACGGTTCAACCTTTCGTAGTTGAACAAATTAAACATCGGAAAATCGAAGAGATATCGCTAATTGCGGCCAATAAAATCCGGAAAAGTGTGCGTCAGAGAGAAGTTCAATCGCTACGTTTTCCAGTAATTTTTACGAGGAGACAATTATTGTTACCCATATCTATTGCGTCCGTGGAAACTATAAATTATAAATAAAATCTGTAAATTATAAATAATTAAGAAAATTTACTTTCGTTTACTTGAATACATAGTTATGAGACTATGGAGTTTAAAGTCTCGTGTATTTATTTATAGACGAGTTCCACTATTAGTAAAACTATAAACGTATAAACCAAAGATTATAAAATAATTATAGTGTAGATTGCTTTTATAAGTCGTAAACTCTGCGGACTTTCAGTCAGTCGTGTCGACCGGTCAACGTAAGAAATCAAATTTCGATGCCGGTTGTTAAATTAAACTCTGTAACTGAAACAATAAAATATCTGTGATTATTCACTGTTCTACGAGCCCGGAAAATTTGATCAAAATTGAAATTCGACCGTTACTAAATTTCATATCTATAGATTCCATATTTTCTGTAGAATTAAACATTTAAGCTAATCTAACATACTCGTTTTAAAAATATCAGGCACTAATATTGCGAGACTATCACTGTTAACTTTAAATATTCATTCCCTCGGATAGACACTACAATAAAGACTAATCAATGTCTTAGTAGAAGCTTTCTTAAGACGCGTACAAAAAGATAGAAGTCATATTTAAAAATAACCAGCTGTCATAGTTACTTTTAATAACAGAAATACGTTCGAAAAGATCTACAAACATAGTTTCTATCGATTAGAGATCAGTCGACAAATATCTTCCCCTAAAATCAAATATTTTAGCTAGAAATGCATTTCAAAGGTGGATGTATCAAGTAAGAACTCCTGCTGCGACACAAATTGTTGGACTCGGAATATCTCAACCTCGAACTCGTTTTATCGCAGCTCCGAATCGACCACCAAATTACGATCGCCTTAAGAAAGCGATTAAACGGAGGAACGTCGTCCGAATCCCGATAATTAGCCCGGTCTTCGAACGTCCTATCACGATCAATGTACACCTCGAATTTCTTCTTTGAAATCCTGGCGGCTCTCCGACTTAGCAAATGGCGCCCCGGTTCCTCGGGGCGTTAACAATCCCGAAGACCGAGAAAAAATTCCGGCTGGAACGGGGATCGACGCTCTCGATACAGGTCAATCCTATTCAAACTCCATCAGCGGCTGAAATATCCAACTTCCGACACAATTCTTCCCTAATGAACCCATTCTCGCGACCCGAGAAGAGAAAGAAAGAGGCGTCCTGGTCGGAGACTCGAGAGAAAAAAGTGGAAGAAGATCACGTGTTCGCGTTTCGAAGTTCCCCGTCCTAGATCCGGCGACTTCCATCCCCGTCGGTGGATGGAAATCGCGAGGAGAAAACGACGAGATCGTTCGCGTCGAAACGAAACGAAACGAAACGAAATGAAACGAAACGAAACGAAAGGAAAGGAAAGGAAAGGAAACGAAACGGAACGAGAACCGAAACGAAAACGGGGACGGACTCCGCCGGGTTGAGTCCGCGGGCTACTCAGAATCGCCTCGTGCATCGTTGTCGCGTATCACAGAAAATCGACGCGCGTCGGGGAAATCGTCGCGACGCGCCGTGAGTCCGAGAAACCTGGAGAACGTCGTCGTCGGTCAATCGCACGCGTCTCCAGCCGACATTCCTCGTTCTCTCCCTTTAGATTCGCAATCGTATCTGCGCGCGACCGTGAGTCAGACACTTAACAGCGGCGCTCGATCGTGCCGATTACCTTTATTTTTTTCATGTTCGAACCGCGCCTCGCCTCGCGACACTATCAAGAGGCTACGCGGCGCCTATGTAACACGTCGCTCGAAGCGGCAGCCCTGAAAAGATCGCTCGGTCTTGCGTCACAGCCTCCGATTCCGAGGTGACTCTCCTCGCTCGCGATGTATCGTCGTCGCAAGAACCCGATCTTTTCACTAAATTACCGATAAGACAAATCATACAGCGTCGAATCTTCAATAACGTGCTCCTAAAATTTGCAATTCTTCGAATAATCGAGGTCATGATTTCGAGGGCTGTTCCAGCAGATTTTTAAACTAGCCGTTCGCTTCGACATCAAAGCTTCGACGTTCCGGAAAAAAATAGAAGAGCACGGAACGCTCGATTCGTGTACAATTCTTTCAATTCAAAGCAAGCGAAATGTGTAAATAAAGAATACTCGAGATTCAGACTACTCCAAATTTCAAGAAGCATTTTCCGAAACGCTACTGACACGCGTTCCCGACTCACGGCTGCGTCTCAGACGACAATATGTCGCCGCAAGTACATACTCCGCTAACCGGACAGTTGATGCTCACGCGTTCGCATAAACCAGGTGGACAATATTCATCGACAAATGCGTTTCAAAATGGATCTCGCGTGGCGGAGGTGCGCGAAGAACTCGAAATCTCGACAACTGTTCGCGACGGATCGAGTTTGGTTCCGGAAGTATCTGGCAACGTTACAATTCGCGACGAAATTACAAGACCAAGAAATTGAGACGATCGTCAACGCTCGATCGGTTTTCTGTATCGTTTCAAATAAGAATTTGTAAGTGCACATCCAACAATTTTCTAACAAGAATTTATAATTAACGATTTATTTATTTCTAGGAACATTCAGGTACTCAACGAACTTTACCCCAAAATCTAAAGGACACGGATGTCCATCGAAGATTCAAATTAATAATTATACAAAAATTCTGTACGAACTTGTGTTTGAAAAAATTTTCGAATATTGATGAGAAATAATATCAGCCGAGCAGGATTTTTTAAAAAAATGTTCCCGTACAATCATAGTATTTAATGTTCTTGAAAAACAACTCATCGATCGACAACATTCTTGTTACAGAAAGAACTTCTTCGGGACTTATATGAGAACAGTTCTTTAAAAAGTTCAACTAAGGCTTTTCCAAAGTGCTTTTGAAACCACGAATTGCGTAACAAATAAAAAGAGAAACACGGTAAATCTTTCGACTCCTGGATATTACAAATCCTTGATACCGTTGCGAGATACTTTCAGAAATCTCACCGGATCCGACTCGAGATATGATTTTTTGGTTCTCGCGCGTTCCCGCCGCATGCACGACGATGGACCAAAATTAATGACTACGAAACCGTGAACTCGCGTGAACATTCCGGTGGATCCATTACTATCGTACAATACTATACCTACGCGTACGCCTGGCTAGCGCCGCGACGCCCTGAGCAGCCAACGCAAATAACACGTCGATGCTCGGCCAACAAACTCGACACTCGCGAGACGTTCGCTGTGGTCTGCGTGCTCGTACCTCAACGGGGTCTGTGTTCATCGTCGTTCCCGGCTTCACACGATGTCCTCCTCTTCCTCGTCGTCCTCTTCGTCGTCGTCGTAATCGTCCTCGTTAATGTGACGACAGGACGACTCCGTGGGGTTCTCGTCGCAGCGACGCCGACGCCGTTGACCGACAACGGGTCTGACGGACGTCGGGGTGTCGTGCGCGACGGACGGCTGCGTGGTCGGTGGACAGGAGAGCAACGACGACGGCGAGGAGGCCGAGGACGAAGAAGACGACGGATGCTGGTGGTGCCGGTAATGGTGATGGTGAACAAGGTTGGCAGTAGTCGACGGTACGATGGTCGCGTTGGCGGCATAGGCCGCAGCAGCAGCGGCTCAGGCCAAGGCATAAGGGTGGGTAGCGTGGTGTCACAATCCCGGAGCGGCGCTGGCGACGGTGGGCGGTGGAGGCGCGCTACTGCTCGCCACGCTGGTCGCGTGATGGTAGAGCGGGCTCTGATAATACTCTTGATGATGATGGTTGGTCATGTTGTGCATGGGCCCGGCGGCGTTCGAGCCCGTGTGCATACCGTTGTGATGGTGATGACTGGGCGGCGCGGAGTGAGCATGCGGATGATGCGAGGAGCCGAAGTTCGCGTAGCTCTGGTGCAGTTGTTCGTACATCTTCATTTCGGGCGGCTTGGTATCCTGTGCGCCAGGTGACGTGCCAGCCGTGGCGCCTGGTAGTAACCTGGTGATGCTAAACGGATGGCTGGCGGCGGTGTACGGAGGTTCCTGTTTCAGGCTACCCGTCATCCCATGGTGCAGAGCGGAGGTGTCGGGAATCAGATGCGGATGAAGACTTCTGCTAACCATGGCGGTGAGCTCGTCGTGCGCTACGCCCAAGTCCGTCCCGAGAAGACCGCCCATGTCCGTCGTGTCGCTTTTCAGACCGCCGTGATGCTGGTGAAGACTCGCGGCGTGATGATGGTGGTGAGAGGACACCAACGAGTGCTGATCCTTGTCCTCTTGCTGCTGATTCCCGTGGTGCAGGGACGTCGGACCCCTGCCTGCCGCCGCCGCCACTCGGACCGGCGGGCTGCTGTGTTCCGCTGTCGTCACCGCGGTCGTGATACCGATATGATTTTGCTGATGCTGTTGGTGTTTGTTGCTCTGCCTCGTGAGCTCCTTCTTCTCGTCCTTAAACCTCTTCTGCCGGCGCAGATAGCAACCGTTCTCGAACATGTTCCCGCTCTCCGGATGCAAGGTCCAAAACGATCCTTTCCCGGGTTTGTCGGGCGTGCGGGGAACTTTGACGAAACAGTCGTTGAAACTGAGCGAGTGCCTAATGGAGTTCTGCCAACGTTGCTGGTTCTGTCGGTAGAATGGGAACAGGTCCATGATGAACTGATAGATTTCGGACAGCGTCAGCATCTTCGTCGGCGCGTTCTGGATCGCCATGGTGATCAGGCTAATGTAAGAGTATGGCGGTTTCGAGTGCGCGTAAGCTCTACGATAGGACTTGTCGGTTCTGGCACGTTGCAGAGTAGAATTCGGCGAGTCCGGCTCGGTCAGAGACAATGGGTCTCTACCGCTCACCGAGTTGCTGACTGGTGTCAAAGAACCGTACGTGACGGCGCCCATGCACGCTCCACTGCTGCCCATCGACGTCGCTCCGTACCCGCTCATGCTACCACCTCCCATCGAGGCCATCCCCATGGCCGAGCTCATGTTAAAGCTGCCGGCACCCTGCGGGCTGCAGCTCGGCCCGACCCCGACGCCCATCGACATACCCATCGGCATGCAGCCGACCGAGCTGTACGTCGGCGCCATGCTGCCCATATGGGACATCGCGGCGCTGGTCATCGCCCCGCCGAGGCTACCAGCGTCGCCGTACAGCTTCTGCGACTGGAGCATGGTCATAGAGCTCACCGGAGCCGGGATGGCAGACTGCTGTCTGCTCGTCAAACAAGAATCATGAAAGCCTCGGTACCACGGCTGCTGATAATGCGACGATCCCTTAATCTTCTCCTCTGTCGGCGCAATCCTATCACCGTACCCGGCACTGGTTTCTCACTGAATGTCTCTCTTACTCTCCCCCCTCTCTCTCTCTCTCTCTCTCTTTCTCTCTCTTTCTTCGTCTATCCCTCTCTCACTCACTCTCTATCTTTCTCTTTCACTCTCCTGTGTTCTCTTAGTCCTCTCCTCCTTTCTGTTTCGCACAGCTGAGACAAATCGGGCTGGAACTGTGTAAATTATCACTTCTCTCTCTGTTCGCGAAAACAACAATCAGCCCAAAAGTTTAATTCCACCAAACTTCACTGAATCAGTTATCGAATGTAGAACGTAACACCGTCCAGGTCTCCGAGAAAAAAACGCACAATACAGCATACACTAAGGATTATCCCTCCGAGCACTGAATTCTCCGGCGCGACGGCACGAGAACGTCACGTCTCGACCAGGTGAGAGAATTTCACTACCGATGGTCCGTCCCCGGTGGTGAAATCAACCGGCCACTCGATCGGATCAACGGTTGATCTCCGTTGGTTCAACAACGCGACGCGGCTAGACTACGAAGGCAGTGTACGCGGCGCTGATCGTAGCGCGGGTCTCTCGCTCGCCACGAGCTTGAACACACAAGAGCAGTTGTTTGAGCGGGGCCTGTTTGAGCCGCCTCACCTCCACTCTCCCTCATTCACCAGTCTGTCTCTCTGTGTGCCGTGTGGATGGAGGCCGGTTAGCGAGTGTACTCCGCTACTCTTGAGTCTCCCGATCTTGTTCAAACACGTCCCACTCCGTGGCCCGACGGCCACGCCCCTGTCGCGTCGCCGACCAACGAGCGGCCGGCTTCTCCCACCGCCGCCGATCGCCGACCAATCGACGGAGCGTGGCCGTGAGTTAGGTCTGGGGTTTCGGTACGCGTCCCCTTCGTATCGCGTGAATCGGTGGCGCGATAATGCCTCGCTGGATCGGGCTTTCCTCGCCGAGGGCGAACGCGCAGCTGCGAACCGAGCCGAACCGCGCCGAACCGCTTGCGCAATTCCGCCGGACGGCCGACAACGACGCCCGGCGACGACGACGACGACGACGTCCCGACGGCCGCGTCGCGTCGCGTCGCTTCGCGCTGCTCTCCCATGTCATGTCAACTGTCTGTCCGCCACGCGTTTGACACCTATCGCGCGTCACGCGTCCCGCGACCCCGACGCAACGCGTCGCGACGCGACTCAACGGTTTCTTCTCCGGTCCCGCACCACTTTCGCCACCGTAACCCGAGAGAGCCCCCGTCCGCCGCCCTCTTGTTCCTTCGACAACCTCCCTACTCGCTCGACCGCCCAGCCACCCTCCCGGCCTCCCACCACCCTCCCAGCCTCCTCCTCTTCCCCTGATCCCTCTGTGGACCCCTCCCCCCTCCCTCCCCCCTCCCCCCTCGCGCACAGCTTTTTCGCGGATCCTACAGTACGAGTTCGGTCGACGACGCGTTTTCGCCACGATTTTGACGCTCCCGCGGCCATCCCCGTGCGACGCGACGCCTCTCACACGACCGGCAAAGATGGTGGATCCATGGTGCGACGATCAAGACAACAGAGGTTCGTTCTTCTTGCTTGCCCGATGATATTCCTTTGTTCGTTTCTTTCCTCGGTTCTCCTCGGTTCTCCTCGGTTCCTGAAGACCGCTCTGGTCGTGGTCATGGGAACTTCTGGTTCGTTTTGTAAGTTTACATAGTTTTGTTCAAACGATCTTCGGGTCTTGGTAAAAGAGAAGATGTCTGCTTCAGTTCGCTTCGATGTTGATAAAAAAAATGCGGCAATAATGGCGTACGAATGGAATCAAATGCTTATTCCAGAATGACACTCGAATTCGAGTTTGTTTTGTAGCAATCCTGTTGTAAAGGAGTTAAATGATAATGCACAGATTTTTTTAATATCTATTTGCAAGACCGCAATTGTTGCGAAATACGAATTTTGTAACGTTTCCAGCGTACCGTCGGCAGAAACAGAACCATGGCGTCTTCTATCTCTGGAATGCACAGCGTTGTTTTTCCGTTAACGCTACTTTTTCGTCTTCTTTCATTGTTTCGTTAAATATTCGATAAAAATTTCAATTGTTCGATCCAAAAAGCTCCGAACGCCTGATTAAGTAAAAATCAGTCCTACCTTTAATGTGAATACGAAATTCAAACGATATAGGACTATCAGAACGAGTTCGATGGAAATTAGTAACAAATCTTACCGACTGCTTGCTCTGCGTGGTCGGCGATTCGATGATTTCAGAGAATCGATGAATATTGCACCATTTATAGGCGTATTTTAATACCACCTAATCATAAAATAATAAAAAATCGTCGATCATACAGTTTTGATTATACCCAACAAGTTGTAAGCATGCTCAAATGTTTCAAATTACGTTTTACATAATGTGCGTTACTCTCCCACCGTTCTCAAAAATTAATATAAGCTGTACAAGCCGAAGCGACAGCAAAAATGTTGATTCTGGCGGGACCTCGCGGGCCACAATCGAATCACCTAATTAATCCGCACTTTTCGTTCGATTTCGTTCAAATTAACCGTTTGTCGTGTCGAATAATTAACCATCCGGCACCCATGAATATTAAACAGCCGTAATAAAAAGAGATTGGATTTTCATGGGGATAATTAGGTTAGATTGATTCGATCAGGGACACCCGTTTCCTTGCCGACGCTCCGCGGCGTCCCGGTGTTTCTTCGGGTCGAGTCGTGGATTCTTTTCGCTCCGCAATGGCGGATCACTTGTCCGACGACCGGAAAACTTTTCACTGGTTTTTGTCGTGTACACATATGAAAGATTTTCGAATAACACAGAATTCTAATTCTTCGTTCGGAAATAGAGATTGCACTGTACTATACGACTTTGAAAATTTATTTCCCACGCGATATATTTACTCGACGAATTTCTTACAAATTACTTACTTCTTACTGTAATAGGTTTAATTATTGTCACTGTTCCACTAGAGCTTCGTTACATATATGTCAACAGTATCAAAGATTCATGGTATCAAAGTAGATATTTATTCCAGAAATTTTTAATATAATGCTTCAGACCTATCCATATGTGTCGGTCGCCTGCATAAAGATCAAAGAAATAGAAAATAATAACGTATCTGAAAAGTTGACATAAAAATTAGTAAAATGTGGGCGAAAACGACAAGGGTATGATGATGACATTACGTTAGTGGAATCGATTACTGTCGGCTGATCAATTGTTGTGCTTTTTGTTCTTTGTCCGGTATAATTAACTTGATATTTATCGAACGAAGCATATCGAATTTTTCTATTGAACAGTAAGCAAAATAAAAAAAGATTTAATGCATCTTATTCGATGAATGTAAAGTTAATTATACCCAAAACAAATGAAGGTCGCAGTAATTAGTCATCCGACAGTAATCGACTCATGTACCTTATGTATAAGTCAGTGGGTGAAAGCAATATAAGCAGGGATAAAGTATATAAAAATATTTGTTATTTGTATTGCGATACAAATGTGTGAAATTGAATTACCTAGGGTAGACAGTCGCCACAATTCATTCACGGTGCCGACGGAAAGGTCAGGAATGGATCAGTGCGCGATCAATACTAGAGTTCGTTGTCATGATTTGATTCGAATCACTTTCGATTAGTCGATCAGGAACGCTTTCAGTATTCCTATCAAGCTAAACTATTTGAAAAAGATAAATTTCTGACACGGTGTTTGACAATACAAATCTTTAATATCTGTATCTGTTTTTCTTCATTCAACATGTGATGCGATCATAAACTAAAATTTCAAAGTATTTTGACGAAATAAAAGTTGCAATTTTTCCTGTCAATACGAAATACTGTCGTGCCAGGAATGATAGAAGTTTCCAGACAGCGTCACTGCGATCTATCATGGCCGTCGCGCGCCGCCATGAACATTTCGTTAGCAGTAAAGATATCAATCCAAACGAAAAGTTAAAAAATTCGAAGTTTCTGTAAAACTAGTAAATCATGACAAATTTATTGTATTTGGTGGAAAAATCTGCAAATAAAACTACGAAAACTGTTAACTCGACCAAAGAAATCAAACGGCGTGAAGCTTTCGATGGCATTACCCCTTGCTATGTGATTTCTTTATAGTTTACAGCTGTCATAGTGTCCAAATGATCGTAAAAGAATTTGCTTTCATTGTTCATCCTCCAAATAAATAAATGAAATGTCTGTAATACATAACCTATACATTTCGATGATAGAACTCGTTAAAATCGGACAATTCAACATCGAATTGAGAAAAGACTCGATCAGTTTCAAATATTGTAGAAATTTTTATTCGTTTCGCAATCTTCGTCGCGATCTTTATCGCTCGAGGTGTTAAAAAAAGAGAAGAACCAATGTTTTATCACTGCTGCTTAAATATTTTCATAACTTTCATGTAACGATAGATAATGGATTATCTTATACTCGGCAAAACGACAAGAGCATTTGTTCTATCATTAATATCTTCGGCAAATATCGTTAACATTTCTATAATGTTTGTCGAAATTCTAATGCGGAAATGAAGCGAACATTTGCAATTTTCCAAGGGTGCGCGACTTTTATAAAAACTCGAAATTCCAATAAGATGTAATTCAATTTTCTACTCAAGCAGAATTCTTCATATTTCAATTCTTCAATTCTTCATATACTTTATTGTCCTCTGATAATTTTTAAGCTTCTAATAATAACAAACTTTTCAACAATGTAGACACGTGTACACATCTTTTCTTTATTTCAATCTCGGATGACGCGCGGGATTTTTAAAACTAAACTCCGCGACTGGTTCATTGACGAACTCAATTCTCGATAAAATATAGCGGCTAAAAATATATAGCGGCTAGTAGATCGATTAAATAAAATTCCGTGACTTCACGTTGCCGTTCCTCTTCGTAATCCAGGTAAAGGAGTAAAAGAGTAACCGTCGAGGGAATTACGCCGCGTGTGAATTGTATCCGTGACGGTTCCCCGCCGCGGAAAAATTAGTGATTCGCGATGAACGGCGTAACTATGGTTGCTCTTCAAGGAAGTGCCAAGTGCGGTCTAATGTGGTAAATTGCTCGGTCAGTTTAACTATTCGAGGGTACGTATCTGGGGGACCCTGAACAAAGCCGAGCGAAGAGATCCATTGAACGACACATCGAATTTGTTGAAACGTTTAACACTGTCGTGTGTAAATCGCTACGATGACCTATTTTATTCTTTGCCGAACGGGAACATCTCTTTTCAACGATTTAGTGCTGGCCAAATTGATTCTTCTAACACCGGAGCGAACGGTTTCACAGTAGCGACGCTAAACAGCAAAAAAATGTATTCGATGGCGAACTTTATGCACTAACGTGAAAATTAATTTAACAAATTCGATCGTTGAATTGAATTCAATTGAAAGCACCGAAGAACATCGATATATTTCAAGCGCATTACGGTGATTAAAGAAACTAATCAATTTTTATTTGGTTACTGCTTCTTGCGAATAGAAAATTACATATTTATACAATATATAGACATATGAAATTTAATTTTACGTAGGCTGCGAGCCGTTGATATTATTTTGGAATGGAACATTCTACGTCGCATAAGCACTATTTGTAATTCATATGCTTATAATAAATTTTCTGCAAAATTTTCGTAGGTTATTTATGAAATTTCTTGAACAGAATTTGTTGTTAAATAAGATTCGATTTTCTTCGTGGATGATTGTTATTAATTGAAAATAGCGTAATAAAGTATTGTCAACGAGTGTTATACAGACGTGCGCAACTTTTATTCGCACCACTTGGAGCACTATGTTAAATTTTTATTCAGAATAAGTGTAAAGAGATATGCTAATTCCGCCAAATGGCTCGTGTTTCGTAAATCGTTAAGTGGTAAATCGCGTGTCAAAATTAAACAAAGCTTTGGAATGAACGCGATCAAAGTGGTGCGGCGGCAGGTACTAACAAATTCGGATTGAACGCTGTTTGTGATAAACAGCTGGACACGTGCCTGCGTTAATAATTTTACAGGGTTCGAAGCCGCGATGTCCTTTATTTAACAATGAATTAAATATCGTTGTTAGTTCCCGATTAATTGTTGCTAGTTCTCCACGAATTATTGATCGCGCGAACGAATGTTTATGGAACGTCGAATTCATTTTACCAATAATCACAATTTACATTTCAAGGTAATTGTCACACTTGCAGTTCGACGATCCGTCATAGCATACACTATACCAAAGCAGTTTTCCAAAGCTACGTCCCGTACATATCTTCTTCCATAAAATGTAAAAAAAAATATATCGGGGCAAAGGCTGGTAGCTGTTCAACGAGGTGAAAGCAATTAAAATCGTGTCCCGATAAAAAATCGACCGGCTCGTTCGGCGGCGTTCCATTTTTTTTTTCTTTCGCTCGTAGGGCTCCAGCGAAATTATCATTATCGCACGTCCGCCGCAAAGTGCATTTTTAACTTTATTAATCCCGCCGACCCGCGGCTAATACGCTTCGCAAACACACTCGCGAAACACTTCTGCTGTTGGATTAAGAGCGGGTAATCTCGGAAACCCGCGTACCACCTTCCAAATTGCCGAATGATCCGGGGTTCTCCTCGCTCTTTTAATTAAAAGCCGGCCGCGGCTTGGAATTATTTCAAATTCGTCCGCCGAACGGCAAAAAACCGCGTTTGTTGATCGCACGCCGCTTTTTACGGGCCCGGTGTTCCACTAGCACAGTGGGGAAATATTCGCGAAAGGGGATTTTTCTTCCTACCGTGTTCCATAAATATTAATCTAGCTCTCAAAATTTCAAACCTTTGCGCGCAAGGATCATTCGGATTAGCAGCCGGCGTTGCCGCGTTCAGGATATTCGATTTAAAAATAACTTTACTTAATTGAAGCTTGAAACAGAAAACTGAGTTTTGTTGGAAAAATCTGTAGACGTTTTTTTCTTAATGTTTAAGCAACCGAGAGATTATTAAGAATTTACAATTAGTTGATATATATATATATATATATATGTATATATTTTTATCGTCGTGGAAACGTTACGATTCTTTCGTCGATTATATCGTTTGCGAGGGATACTCGGCGTTGAAACGCACTCGAAATCGATCGAAAGTGTTTCGTTTCCGATCGATGCACACGCCCGTTATCGTGAAATAACACTTATCAGTTGCAGTGGCGCCGAATTCCAGCAACCGAGGGGCACGACATTTTCCTCTACAAAATTTACTTGGCGATGTGTCCGTGCGAATCCAAATATTTTATTTATTGTTTCATTGAGACGAAAAATACTTCAATTGTCGTTGCAACTCGATTTTAGAAGTATAGTAAATCCTGTTTTTTTATTTCTAAACATTTAAGGCTCTTCACATCTTTTCATTTTTATGATTAGATTATTGGGCACTGAGGCTGTAATTGTTTAACTTTAATACACCCCTCTACCAAAACTTCATCCGTTGTCTAATATAAATATTGTACAATTCTTTTGTGTAACAATAATGTAATGTCACGTCTTTGTTTGGAATATAACCCTATGAATAAAACACAACTGATCAAACTAAAGTGTAAAACGTTTATTATTAACACATCCACAGTTAAGAGTACGAAAGTTTAATATTAATTTAATAAGAACTCTGATTTTTACTTGTTAGTGTAATTATACTTAACTCCAATATTTTCCTCGTCGGTTGTCATAACATTTCCAAATCGAAGATAGATATGGTCGTGAAAGAAGATTAAAAAATAGTATATTCATTTTACGAACGTCGGCAGTGTTTGAACTGTCGGAAATAGTAAAAATGATGTTATAAATCGTATCAAAGGAGTGCAACCGGTGTAAAACGAGCTCGAAAAGTGTGGACAATCTTCATCGAGCGCAGGCAACGGAGGTAGAGTCGATCGTGAACGAGGTCCGGCATTTTATCGATTGCCTATCCGTCGCCCCTTGTATCTTGTTCACTGACCCACGATTAAAAGCACTCCCCGATTCTGATAAACGGTCCCTGAATATCTACCAACGCGATTACACGGAATTTTTACGACTTATCTAACTAATTCTGCTTTTAGTCTAATCCTCGGGAACTACCTCTATCGAATACATTCGAAACTAACGCGCGAACAAAAGCGTTTCGACCCTTCGTCATTTGTCATTTTCTATTCGCGAAAATGTTGACTCCGAATCATTTCGGCTAAAAAGCATCTTAACGTTAACATTGATTTTCCTATTTCTCAATTTTCACACGTTTTCAATACGAAACTTAAATTTGTTAAGCGATGTCTACCGCATATTTAAATGTTTAATATAAATTTCTCCTAATGATTTGAAAACGAAACGATTATATTTACATATTCTCTTATCTAATTTTTCCTGACTAAAATTATATCACTATAATTATAATAAATTATTAGAGAATGAACAACGTAAAGAAAAGATGTTTAAGTAGTTCTTAAATTTTGCTCACAATAGTTGTTAGTTATGTTAATACTATCTTTTAGGTATAATACTAGCTTTTACTAGGTTTTTATTTTTTACTAGGTTTCTTTTTTCATTCTCTAAGTTGTTTAACATCCTTAAATCACCCTTCCATCGATATAGAAATTATTTCTTTTATACATGAAATAGAAAACAAGCTTTATAATTATTATAAGAGCAATTCGAATGGGTAACTGCTAATTTATCGGTTAAGGGTGCTACGAAAAATATTTTCAATAACCCCTCTTCAAATTACTTTTACGAATCTCGGACAGCGTTCCAGACAGCCTGCTTCTATTAACAGGCTTATAAAGGGATTCGTATAAAGGGATTAACCATTTTGAGTACTTTTATGAAGAAGAGAACAATTACAGCCTTACCCTCTCGTTCGCGGAGATTAATGTTATAGACAACCCCAAATATACGTGCGGTTAGAATAGGCAATAATTGATCATACCCTGTGGCAGTGGCCGAATTTATGACACTCGGTGGTTGAAATTTATTCAATAATTACGATTGCCTAACGGTTTTCTTCCACCATCATGTAACGTGCTACTCACAAAGCCCATTACTATGATTTGTTAATGTTATATCATTTCCTAAAATAATGCGATTAAAAATGTGTCGAATTAAAAAATATATCGACATCACTTTATTAATTTGTTCTATTACAAACGTGTCAACGTTTATACTTATGTAAGTATATTAATTGCGGATCCTACAATATCGAGCCTTCTTTCACCGATATTGAAATAAAAGCCGTCGAACCATAAAGATAAATTAATTTGATAAAGGGTTAAGTAAGAATATAAATAATTTAACTTTGTTCATTCCATAGATTTTCTTTGAGATTCAAGTGTAGAGATTCGGAAAGTGAATGCAACTCTTTGGGTCCCAGTAAAATCATAAAACGCAGAAACCACGTGCAATATTTTCACAGAAAATTAACAAGACACAGTTTTACTCTTTTCTTAGATTTGCTGTTCGGTTTCGGGAATTTTGCTTCTGAAATCGACAATGGAAAACTAGGGGTATCGAGAAGCGTCTTGATATTCGAGTTTCGGTCAACATGGTTGAAAAAGTGCCGCAAATCTCCGGAGAATCGGTGGCTATTTAGACGCCAGGCTACTTATTTTACCGTGGACGACCAGTAAATCTTGGTTTACAGTCATTTTAGCACCGCTTATTATCCACATCGGCCGTAAGAGTGGACTCCAACCCGGACCAGAGACCGTCGTTTGTTTCCATTCTTGCGGTTGCTCGATCGTAAACATCGCCGGATTATCTCTGCGGGACACGTTGTCCGCCCGCCATTGTTTCTTTCCTCATCGCCCTGCCGTTAAACACGTGCCCCCGGCTTTTCCTTTCGCTTTTTATTGCCATCAACCCCCGACATACGGCCATCGATGCCGCGCGCAACGAGCCGCGTCCCTTCTTACCAGGTTGGAACATTCGCCTGGGCGATGTTGCGTCTTTCCGAAACGATCGTTCATGGGTTTCTTAGGGTTGCGCAGGATTTAATCCTACTCTTACACACGAGAATGGGCGATGATCCTCAGACTAGATAATTTTGTGACAATAAAATAGGAGATCCAATTTTTACACAGTTCTATATTATAGTATTATTATTTATACAGTATTATTTCAGATACTTCATTAATTTTATTTCGCGAGTAATATATTGTTGCGCGTTCTCGACGTCCGTCGCGGCATCCCGTGTAATCTTTATTTTATTTACAATTAACAATAACTAATAACACATTAACTATATCTGGATCTATTATTATTTATATACGTCCTCTCGCTTCGACAGCTCGAGAGAGTCTCCCGACTGACTGTCGATTCAACGATTCCGTGACAACCCCGAACTTCTTCTATTTCCTTAGGGGGTTGTTCACTATGAAGTATTTCTTCATTACGGCGACTCCACATGATCAACCGCCGTAACAATATATATAAGGAAGGTAGCAACATTAACCCTTAATACCCAGAAAATATTTCTGACATAACCACCAGCAACATTGAGCTTTCAATTTTTCTACACATAGTCGCACTAAAATATATATCATTATACAACTCTCTCGAATTGTTCCTCAGCTTGTAAACAGAAATGGACAATTTTGGAAATGAAGATGCGACCATTCGAGCATCGGGGCTCGTCTTTACAATCGTCGATTATCAATAAACATAAAATCGGGATTGTGAAGAAAGCGTAGATCGTATCAACAAAATTACAGTGTAATCTTTACATTGCGAAGTGTAAATCCAAATTTTCATGGCTTCGATATACAAGGTTTGTTCTCACGACCCCAGAAACATCCCCTTAAGCTCGAGGCTCAGCGATGGTTAGAATTACAGAGGAAAAAGGATGAAATAACGCGGGCGTCGCATCGACCGTGACGAGTCGACGAATCGAAGGCATACAACTCTCGATGATTCGAGCGTTTAGAGTCGGCTAATACTTTACTCGAGAGATTCGTAAACACACACATAGAGGGACAGAGAGTGAGTGAGTGAGAGAAAGAGAGAGAGAGAGAGAGAGAGAAAGAGAGAGAGAGAGGGATTCGTTCACGAACCGGCGCGGTATCGGCGTCGGCGACGGCGCGTTACAACGTTAGATCCCGAGCAGCCACCTGTACGCCCGGGTCTTTATCGAGCTACCAATTGTTTGCGGAATGAAAATATTGTCCCTGTAAACAAGTGGCTACATTGTGCCAAGCGATCGCAGCCGCGCTAGCTCGCTCGCACGCTCGACTCGCTCGCTTGCGCGCGCGTGCACGCCGCGCGTTCTTCGTTACAACAAATCACTCCTCCCTCCTCGATCGGTGGGCACAAGTGCGCAATCGAGCGATGTTTGTTTCGATTAGTACCCGATCCTTAATCTACGATTAAACAACGATTTGCTATTTAACCTAGATTACACGTATCGCGGCCGCAATCGATCCTACACGAATCTCTGATCGCCCCTGGTCATCTTTAATTCGCCTTTATTCTTGTCACTTATCGTTGAAAGATGGCAATCACCTGTGCAGAATAATCACGTAGACGTGTAGGCCTGATCGCGATGCGACTGTTATCCATCCCCGTGAACAACCAGTTTCTTGTTAAATGTCTTCGATTAGATAGGACTCTCTCTCTCTCTCAATCTCATGATGGTAGTAGATCATTGTTCGATTACTATCACCGAATTATTTGTCCTGCAAGTGGTATCTGTTGTTTGCTTGTGCAAACTATGTGCCACTTAAAAACTGCGAGATTGGATTAATATTTGAGCTGTTAATTATTTTGAGACAATTACTTTTACATTGCAGTGGATTAAGGGTTAAACGCGTTTTCTTTTGTGTTCCTTTTCATTAAACATTCTTCAATGGTGACCACCATTAACCGCATATCTATTATTTATTAAAATTGAATATAAAAGATAGAGGTCAAATATAGTTACACGCATCACATATAATTAAATTACGATACGGTCATATACCTGTATAGTGGAATTATAGTTGAACACAGCCCACACTGTAGGAAAATTTTAGTAATTTGTGCTTATACCTTATGTCAAGTAAATTGAATCTATTATTTAATCAATTATTTATGTATTAATAAAGTGTGAAAAAGAGACAAAGTGTAAAGAGACAAATTCTTAAGTTTTAAGTTGATCAAAAAATTTCGAAATTTCAGTCAAAATTTCTCGTACCGTTGTGGCGTGACCAAACGACAACAAACTATACTTTCTCCGGGTGGAGCTCGCCGGGCAAAGAATGTTTGACGCTGTTCAACGTACCGAAAGCCGCAGAGTCAAGAGGCCACGGCTCGATAAAAGTGTTTTGTCATTTTTATAAGGAGACGAGTTACCAACCAGGTGACACGAGGACAGACGAACGGACGCTGGCGTGAAGGTTCTGAAGGGTGTCTACCTGATTCACCTGGGTGGTCCACTCCTGCTTTTCCTACTATTAACACCGCTGATAAGTTCTCGGGACAAGAGCCGACCACCGGACCACGGAAATCCGATCCTGGGCGTTTGTTGAAGAGTCTTCGATCCTTTGGGAACGACGAACATTTATTATCGTATCTTAACAATTTTTATTATTTATATCTTAAGAACTTTTGTTGCTGTGTCTTAAGAATTTTTATTATCGTATTTTAGTATCTTGCATTCTAATATGAAGAATATTTTCCTTACAGAACTATGAGCATAGAGTAATATACGCGAAATATATTTTAACTACATATCGTTGTAAATAATGAAGATGAAAATTCGATAACTGTACAGAAGATGAAGCGAGGATGAACTAATGACTACAAACGTGGTATCTAATGAATTACAAATAACGCCTACTACCTATCAGATCACAATGCATAAGCTTCTTCAGCATTGAATTATCTCGATACGACGTGTAAATATAATTTGTTGATCTGTAATCTTAAGCACCTACATGTTTGTATTCTGCTTACATAACATATTAGTAGACTGCAAATCTTATGCAAAATACGAATCTTCTGAGCTAGAGAAACAAATGTGGAATGAAAATGTATTTCATTTATTAATAGAGTTTTCAAAAATAAAATATACGAATACATTATAATATATTATATAGCATTATTATTATCATATCATTATTATATAATAAAATTGCTGTTGATCAGCGTATACTATTCGTCAAGTCTGGGAGTCCTTTTAAGAAGAAAAGTGATATTTTCCATGGAAAAGCAGAGAATGTTACACTAGGATCTCGGTGCCGCTGATTTTTGAGCCTGGTCCAGGGACTAGCTTGTCTCCCGAAATCCGCGTTAAGTGTCGGACCGCCCTAGAAAAATATCTGGCCGGGGCACACAGCAACCTAAATACCTGTCACGCGATTACCGGCGTCGGCTTGTCCCACGACAAGAACGCTTGGTGCCAAGGGGTTTGTTGTTTCAAGGCTTTACGAACAACAAGCCGCGCCCCTCCGTCGAGAAGTCAATGTTTCGTGAGTGGCTGCCCCGGAAAATCAGGTGCATCCGCGGTCGGGTCACGTCCGAAAAACACCGGCCGCCCCCGGTAGGTACGCGACCGGACTCACGAAAAAATCACGCGAACGGAACGCGACCGTCTCCCGTGATGCGGCATAAATTTTCAAAATTCCATGACGACGCGAGCACAACCCTTGCCGTCTGGGCGGAGAATTCTGGGCGTTGCGACGCGACGTCTGCATTAAAAGGCAGAATAATTTGTACATCTATTCGCGATTCTGTTAGGTTGCTGAATATGAAACGTCGGACTCTGTTTATTCGTCGAAGTTCCTTCTGCTTTTGTTCGTTCAAGTTTCTATCGGTTTTCTTACTCCGTCTCGTTCTTCGTACAATTTCTTGAACGTTATCGCAAAATCTTGTTTATTGCACGAAATCATCGCGTCCATTGCATCCCCTGATTTATTAGGTCGTTCGGAAAGTCGTTTCGTTTTTTTCTTAGTGGAAATGAAACACAATAGATTACTAAACAAAAACTATTGCAAAGAATCGAACAAAATTTGTAGCAAACAAGATTTACTATATCAGTTGTCCAAATATATAATGATTATGCAGCTTAAGCGTGAAGTTGGCTGTGAAAAAATTAAGTCTTTTCTTGGGAAAAACGAAATTACTTTCCGAACAACCCAATATATCAACATTACCAGCTCATCCTCCCAATTAAATATCACACGTTAATATTACATATCCTGTGATGACAATTGCGAAAAATTTAGCTCTGGTCGATCCTTTCTCTGCTGATTTAACAGTATCGCGTTAGGAATATCTCTTAGACGGTCTCCAAACGCTTCGTCCCCGTATTCTTGAAAAAATAAATTGACCTAGAAAAATACAGAAGATACCTGGAGCAGGGAAACCACCCCCCGGGAGAAGATCCTATTTGTCGCTGCGTTGGCATGATTGGCAAATCCCGTATCTCGGATGCGGCAACTAACAACGAGGCCAACGTCCTGCGAACGACGACAGCGTCGACGAAGGTGCCTGCGCGCTCCTGACAAATCTTATCCCTTTGACTTTGTAAATCGTTGTCACAACATTCACGCGACGGAAGAATGGTCACGGGAACCTGTGAGCCGCATTAAATACCGGCATAATCGGGGCAAAACCAATTTCCCTGACATGGGAAAACCCCGCGGCTCCGTAGACTTTTCATATTTTCGAGTTAGTTCACTTCTCTGATCTTCTTTGCCGTTCGGACTCGGGATTTCGTTTGACCCTCGCAAGCCTGCGTATGTTGAAACAATAGTAGGGGAAAGCCGTACAGTGCCGAACACTCCAAGTTTCGTTGTTATATTTTCAGTTAGGAAGAACAAAATTTACATTGAAATAAAAGTGATTCCTAGTTTAAATAGTACCTGTTGAAAGGAGAAAAAATGTTTATGGAAAATTTAGTAATACAAATTTACAAAAATGCAAAAGTTATCGTCTGGTATCCTACAGATAACAAAGGAAATAGAATCATAGAGTAATAACTAAACTAATAAAACTTCGAAATTATTTTAAAATTAGAAAACAAATAAGAATTTTCGTTGATATCGTGTTACGTTTTCAACAAATCTGACTATTGTATTTATTAACGAGACATAGTAAAAGATACCAGAATTGAAAAAATATTTTGCCCGATAAATTCTACTAAATATTTAGAACAACCTCCGATGAAGGGTTAAGACAAGAAATTAATTTTTACGACCTAATGCGAGCCGACGAAGGCTGCAGAAAACTGCGCAAGATGGCGGCGCGGGGCCGGGTATACATCTGCATAAGTGGATGCAGGATGAGATCGAAATTGAGTCACTTAAAAAACGATACACCGCGTGTGCTTTATCGTCCTCGACGCGGCGCAGACGGAGCCCTCGAAGGAGTCACGTGCTGTGCGTGCCTCGCCAGTCTTTTCCCAGATTTGCAGCGCCCCGAATCGCGTCCGTCGGCCTATCTCGAGCCCCGGCGGACTTCACCCTCGGATCCAATCCGCATCAAAAATAATAGACTCGTCTCGCACGTTCTCGAAGATCAATGGGATCCGTGATCCACGATATAGAGAAGTGGGAACCTTTATCTCTCCGAACCTTCGTACGGTTCCCCTCACCCAGGTCGAGACGAACAGATACCATAGGAGACGATCTACAACGCTGCTAATTATTATGCACCACGTAAATTGGTCTATTAGATATTAGGAAAATTTGTGACGATTTTCGAAACTTTTCGGGGACGAATCGAGTCGCTTTCGGTGAACACCATGAGTGAGTTCGAACTCTAAATGACTCAATACTGTACAATGACTCAATGCAATAACATGTACACTGGGCGAAAAAGGGATAGCTATATTAAAATTAACATGATTTTTACTAGTCCAACAACAAAACCAAAGTTTCGTATTTATACGAACTGGCAAAATAGCTGTCCAAACAATTTTTTTCTATTATTTTCAAGGCGTAAAAACAACCTAAAACTAAACACGTGAAACAAAATTTTGTTCCTTCGTAAAAACCTCAATGTTTTAGTATTTACTTACAAGCAGACAAATTAAGAATTTTGTGGGGTCGGTGGCAAACCCCTGGGAGTTAATTTAACTAAAGGATGTCCGAATATTTTAGCGAGTGATCGAAAAGAAAACTTTTAGTAGAAGAATTTAGATTTCGCCTACTATACGAGTTTACGACTCACAGTCCAAATGGAAGTGCTGGTTTTGTAATATTTCTGGATAAAGGACGTATTTTGCTAGGCGTTTAATAATAGCAGGAGGAGCGACATCGTGAGCAGGGAAAGCAGGAATCCGAATAACCGGTGAGAACATGTTCGATTTCTCCTGAAGAAAGTGATGACGAACTCGAGGGAGAAAAATTCCGTTCATGTGACTGACACGCTCGCTGCGACCCGTACTCTGACATTAAACAAGATATCCGTCCTTGTTTGCGCGACGCGGCAGGATCCAAATTCCTAGACAATCGGTGGATAGTACAGGACAATGTTCGTTGACTAATCATCCACTCGGTAAACAAGACCATAAAAGATCGCACTGCAGGTTACGCGTTACCAGCAAACCTCTGGCCCTTTGAGTCACTAATGATTTACGACCTGGCACCGACCATCCAGATAGACCTATTTTTCACGTTTATTTTGCGCAAAGATGTGGATGATTCACGACGAATTCGATGGGTAATTCGACGAAGCGAGAAACGTCCAAAGTTTAACATTGTTTACTCTCAATACGGAATTGTTATCGAGGCTCCTGAGTCAGTGACACGTGATTTTTGTTTGGACGTCGCTCTTCCGCCAGCGTATCGCCATTTTGGAGCAATATAACTCGGAAACTATCTTTGGCTCCTCAACAATTTTGACGCAGTAATTACAATAACAATGCCTTTTTTTTATCTTCTCAACGTGACATTATATGCTTCTAGTAGAACTTTTGTTCTTCTCACGATTATTGTAATAAAAAGTGATATTAGAAAACGCGTATGTTTCCCTTTCCCTTGTCTCTAAACTGCGGATCTTTATATAAATTAAAAATTTAGATAAGTTTAAAATAATGTAACAACATTGACAAATTCTTCTTATGCCTTCGCAATCGTATATTATAGTTACTCATTTTTGTCATAAAACACTATCGAGGTAGAACATCCCCTTATCGCAATTTGCGGTGATCAAAATTAAAACTTGGTGTCTTTTTACTTTTATAAACAAAAAAATGGCAATTCCATTCGCGTGCTATGCACAATGCTTACCGAATTCGATATGTTTGCTGCTCGCGGTAGTTAAACTGTTTGATATTTACAAAGAAATATTCCAACAAGAACCAGTTTAAGAATAACTGGCAAACAAGCTACACGAATTGTAATTTCAGTATGCGACCCAAGGATGCCAGCTTATCTATTGAAAGTGTGCGATTCACGGAGTCAAAGATTTCGTGAAAATCGGTAAATATCGTAAAATCGTTCCTAAAATAGAAAGGTACGTATACCTTGAGTTTTTCACCATGAATCACCACCCTTCCATGAAATCATACTGTTTTTCGCGCACAGTAAGATTGTGTGAACGATACAATTTCTGGGTGACGAGTCCCTCGAAACTTGTCTAATGGTGCATGCAGCTCGTGATTGTCGATGTTTGATTCGTCGTTCGTTTTAAGATTACAACCACGATGGACGACGAGATACGGCGAAGCTGGTAATATTTATCGACGCCTCGCGGAAAGACGAGGGAAACAAATGTCCGGCTGTGTTTCGCGCGCGTGCGAGCTTGTTCTCGAGGCCATCGTTCCCGGCGTTTACCGGTTAAAGAGTTTGTACAAATGATTCGAAAGGATCTTGGTCGCGGAATGATTCGAAGCCTGCCAGACGTCGCGAGCAATTGTGCTTTATTGATCCTGCAAGCAAGTCGATTATTACTTGCAAATATTTGTCTATTTGCCCCGCCGACAAACAAGCGGTGCAAGCCGAGCCGCAGCGGTGCCTGATCGACGAGCTTTACTTACGCCTTCAGCTGTTTGTTTCGGAAGCTGTTTATTTCATCGCCTCCTTCCGCTTTATTCGACACTCGCAATCTGCTTGCGGACGAGAACTTGAAAAACGGAGGTGAACGCGGTTAATCCGACACGGAATGCTCGACAAAACCGTTGTACCGTAGTAATAAGAATAATGGGCTTACCGTTTATGATCTCGTTGCCCTTTAACTTTCGTAATTGAATAGAAACCTTGAATAAGGGTCTATGATTCGCAGAATGGGTCGCCACATTTTGCCATCTAGATTTACGTTATTATTATTACTAGATAAAAACAAGTGGTTTCGAGAGGGATATATTCGGATGATTTTCCGCTACCTGTAATAATAATAAAGTAAATCTAAATGACAATATGTGGGGTAAAAACAACGCGCTGTATTTAAAATATTGCAACGGAAACACTTATTGAGATCTCCATTCAATTTACGATATTGTTAGAATTCTATATTTTTCACCATAAAATGACACAGTCCTGTCACGTGTAATAAAAATACTATATTAAAGTGATTCTTATCGACTATACGACTCTTATCGTAAAAATATTCCAGAACGCTTACAATGTATAAAAGATAATAATCTGTGCAAAATATAAACATGAAAATGAGCATTCTTTGAATATCTTTGAAATTATTGCTTAAATTAAGAAATGCGTAAAGAGGAAACGCCCCTCTAGAATTTTCAAAAAATGTAAATTTTGCGGTCTTATAAAAAGGGTACAATAGGTTTTATAGTGGGTCGTAAGTTTTAGATGATTGTCCAGGTATTGTGGATAAATCCCTTGCAACCTGTTTCGGGCTTCCTTTATATGTGTATTAGTTATGTATGTTGCCGCTATCAGACGTTGTAGTAAAGGCTTAACTGTCATCAAAAACACAAAGCAACGAAATGAGAAAAAGACCAACTGTATTGTCTAGAAATTGTAGACTAGAGATAACTAAAATATTTGTTTGTAATAATCCTACGTAAAACTTGAAATGCTTATAAGAAAAACTATATTTTGTAAACTGATTTTGTAAATGAACATTATATTAACTCTGCTGACATAATTCAAACAAATCTTAATCGATTGTAAATAAAATTTGTACCATAACGTAATGACATAGGGATTTTTAACTACTGTGTAAACCCTTCTTTGTTATAAACAATTTTTCACATGATTTTTTATCAAAAATACAAAATGAGTTTTTTATCGCGCACCGTTCTCACAAAAAATGATATCTTTTAATTTCTTTGCGTAGTTTCCGAGATAATATTACATACAATTAAAGTTCTTTGTGTTTTTGTTATAGGTCAATGAACGGAGGAAAAGAAGCATTTCCGACCGCAGAGTACTACTCGTTAGGAGGTGTCTCTTTCGCTATGCTCTGCTTCCACCGCCGTTTTGTAAAAAAATTAAATAAAAAAGTATAACTATTCTTCAAAACGTGTATTATAAAAACCTTCAATCAGATTTTGTATTTCACGTACTGTATTGTCAAATACAACTTGTTGACCTAAACAGATATCATATTTTAAATCATATTAATTTATTCGAATATCGAACGATTTTCGGAAAAAAAGACAGAAAAGCCAGGAAAAGTATTAATTATTTCATCCCATTTCCAAAAAGTAAAATAGATTTTAATTCGTAAAACTGTCTAATGATTAAAAGAAACCCTTTACCTTCGTTGTTTCCTATGAAATAATATATGAAAATGTAAACTGTCATAAAGATCCGCAATTCGTTATAATTCACGTAGACGTTGAATTAAAAAAGATTATTGCAAAAAACGTGTGGCGGAGGCTTTCGAGATTTTCTACCCCCTGGTAGAACTGTCGTGCGTGTAAAAGCAGTATGCGAGGAATCGATTGTACAAACAAGACCGGCGTGCACCCTCGTCCCGTTTCTACCGATCTTTCGCTGTATTATACGCTAGGTTCGCGAGAGGCAGAATTTGTGAACAGAACTGACTATCGGGCCATTATTTAATTTCAATAGAACGATACAACTCTCGTTCATAATCAAGAGAAAGAACACTTCAACGCAACGTAAAATCTGCCACTGCTAAAACTTTACTAAATTATTGTATCAGTGGTATCTTTTTTAACAAAATACTCATTTATTTACAATAAATATTCCCCCGGGCTTACAAGGAATACCGAGGGATAGTACAATTTCACCGCAAATCGCGGGCGCTAATAAATAATAAATAATAGTTTAGATTATATACTCATGGTATCTTAGCAACATAGAAAATTTATAAATTTGACAAATATATAACAATAATTAAATAAATAAGAGATTATAAGTTTCGATGCTCGTTTCTCGCTATCTGTTGCCCAAAAATGTCATAGCGTAAATGCAATGCATTTTCTTGCATATTAAAAATCTGCACAAGCTATAGATATATAAAGCTCCTTGGTATATATTTGGTATATTAACTAAGTCAGCCCAGTTTTACCAGACACCTACACGTGAATTTGTTTATCTTTAATGACTCGTCTTGGTGAATAGACTTCCGAAATATTTCTTTTTACTTCATAGTTCTAGCGATAAGAAAGAACTATACTGGTCCAAGGCTCGAAAAACAAGTTAAACAACAGACGGTCGATCGCAAGCGCCTTAACACCCTACACAGCTACGTTCTTCTTCTTCTTCGAGGTTCGTGTTTCGCTTTCGAAATTGCGTCGGCGGCGATCGATGAACACGTTAAAAAAGATGGCAGGTGGTGGGTGAGTGGCATCCGATCAAACGCCTCGAATTGGCAGCGATTTCTCGACCGCGTCGCTTTCCGCCCCTCCGACGAGTCAATTTTAATAATAACGACCCCACTCGTGACGGTTCTGTGCACGATGACTCGGACGATTTTCCGACGGGTTTCAATTATCTGCACTCCCACGGGCAACGCGGCCCTCCCCCGCGAATTATCGATCTTCTGGACGTGATGTAACCGGCCGGAAATGGGTGGAACCACGGAATTACGTTACAGAAAAAACGCGACGATAATTGTTGTAACGCTCGGCGTTGCAAAGAATTAACGAGCTCGTAGAACGAGAAGCGAACCGATCGAAAATACTCGGCCGGATTGTTACTAACAATCATTATAGCGTAGTCGCGGGACAGGGTTTTTCTAGCAAATGGTACACATTAGAAAAGAGAATAGAGACAAAATGTTACACTGTTTTCGGCAAGTAACAGTGAGTGTAATAATAACAATAATAATAATACTAATAATACTAATAATAATAATAATGATGATAATAATAATACTAATAATAATAATAACCTTGTCAAAATTTCAACGTTCCATTAAAATTGAAAACATATTATGCACATATAGGGATCAATGCCGATTTAAATTCATTAGATATATATAATCCAGTCATTGTATTCCTAATTTACCACGTTGTATAAAAGTGTCACCAGTTTGATCTGCAACAAATAAACCATCCTTCGTTGTTCTAAAAAAAAATCCATTTTCAAATGAATGAAGATTACAGTTACTAATTCACCCTAATATACCTTTACTGTATGTTCAACGACAGGTATTAAAAAGGTAATCACTTTCTCACTGTCCACTGAAACAAAAGACTGTATAAAGACACCTACCATAATCATTATCCGAGAACCGCTATGCAACAATCTTCTCGACAATATTTTAAACCGTCCTCGCGTTAAAAAGATCTGGAAAAACATGCAACCGATTTCTTCCCAAGATAGCAATAAAACCTTCAGACACAGGGAGAAAATCCTTTCCATTGTTATCCGTCTACTAAATCGTTTGCTCGCACGTACCAGAACGCAAACGAATTATCGATCACGGTCTTGTTTACGCGCATTTAAGACAGCGGGGTAAAAATTACCGGAAGGCTAATGCGGTGCTGCGTGGGTTTTGCTGGCGATGGCAACACGTGTCCCACGGTCGTGCAGTCTCGTCGTATCGGTAGAGATAATTGCGAGGCGTTGCGAGGAATCGGGTACGGAAAGATAGGTTCCACGGCTCCTCGACGCGGCGTGCAATAAAAATCCAGCATGTAAGTACCTCCGTCAGGTAGCAGGGGCACGGTTAAATACGTTTTTTCGTATGGCGGCGAACGAAACGGAAACGGAAAAACGGCGACGTGCGAACCAAGACCTAAAATCCGGTCGTAAAACGATAATCGATTTACGATGGCGGCGCTTTGCGATGAAAAGACCCATCCGGGGATCTTTCCAGCGGCACCGTGCGCCCGCTAAAAAAAGGGAAGGAAAGCTCGGCAGATTTTTTCTGCTTTCCTTTGGGGAACCGACAATAAAGCGATCTTGGCTGTGACGCAACCGCGACCACCGGCCATAATAAAAATTTTCGACCGTCCGCTTTTACGGTCCCCGAGTGCTACCAAATTGTTCCGCCATTGTTTCGTTGCTGCGGAACGTCGCGAACGGACGCTATGCCCCGACCCACCTTACGGATATAAACGAACAAATAACACTGTAATAGAAAATATTAGATCGGTGCACGGGAAACGTAGGATATCACGTGTTTTAAAACGAACTGCTGCTGGTTTCCTTATTCTCTTGTTTCTCGCGTAATTCCTTGAACTATTATTATATTATTATAATATATTATTATATAATATTTCAAGCAAATATTAGTTTAATTTAATATGCGTCTATATTTATTTAATTTTTTCCTTAAAAACAAAAATTTTATCTTCAATTTCAACATTAACTTACCTTTTCGAAATAATAATGAATATTTTTTATTAATAACTCTTTTTAGCCAGGAGTCTCAGGTTCTTTATTTATTATGCTACAATTGCAACAATGGACGGGGTCCCAAAGAATCATCAAGGATAGGTAGAACGGAAATAATTTTCGCAACATAATACTTAAGATACTACTTCTAGGCGCGTTAATATTCCTATAAACATTAATAAAACATATGAAAATTTTAATTAATCGTCAGAAAATCCGAGTGTTAAGATTCACACCCCTTTCCGTGTCACAGCTTCGAGTCAGCCAGAACGCTCTCGTTTCATCCAGGATCAAGACAATGTTTTGCTATCATCGCCTCCGTTATCCGTATATCGAGTCTTTTACTGTTCCAAGCGATCTTCGTGGGAGGCTGCGCAGCAAAGGCAAACATCCATACACAAGAATAACATCTTTCGCGCTCCACTAATCACAACACTCGGAGAGAGGCCTGTACGCGGCCGGGGAAGCGACGGTAGAAAAACATCACTTCCCGCTCGTTGAAGTCTCCGACAGAACAGGAGAACTTTGCGGGGTTAATGAAGTGGCTCGTCCCCAAAATATTCCGCTTTTTCTGTGCGATTTTTCTCCACCTTCTTTAACACTTACCTCGGCTGCTGGGGCCGCCGGGAGCTTGTACGTGTCCATATTTATTGCGTTGTAAAGAACTACCATAAATACTAGAATGGAACGTAACTGCGAATCTTTCTACAATTGTTTTTTCTAAGTTTTTGACTTTGAAATATTTTTAGCACCATCTAACGCGTAACATTGTTATCGAAACGAAGGAAGATAACGAAGGTGGTTGTTCAACATACGTTCATGTATTTTTATTAAAGTTCCAAGAATATACAGTTGCCTGTTAGTTTAAACAAATCGTTTGTGAAGTGTCGTTAGATTTTCACGCCATTATACGCCTGCGTTTAATACTCGACTCGGATTCGCTGCAACACGCCACCGACAACTGTTACACTGTCAATTGTAAAAGTGTTCCGACGACCGTGTAACGCAAACGTTGCCGCTCCCTTAAGACTATCCCCGTCTTAAACTTAACTTCATCATAAATATCTTCCAGACAATCACACGGCAAAGAACAGTTCGCTGTGCACGAAGGACACTTTTACCGCGTCGTCGCAACCACTTTATTGTATCGCTTGATGTAGTAGAAAATGTTTCGTGGAAACCTGAGCATCACGCGGTTAATGGCACTTTGAGATCAGCTGACGAGTAGACTGTCGATTTTGCGCCTCGGTGCGTGAACAACCGAACAACATAATTAACCCCTTGCTGTACTTTGAAGAGTCTGTCTCCTAACGAAGATTTCTAAGAATATATCCTCTTAAGTACAATTGTTATTCTGTTTTTTCCTAAGTCGAAGGAATATTCTGTTCTGTAGTTATCAAAATTTCTGCAAACGAAGAAAATGTAGGCACAAAATTCTTTTTCTTGTAAGACAATATCATAATTGAAAGAGTTTAAATTATTATAACTGTGAACAAAATAGCACGCCAAGGGGTTAACAAATCTTGAACAATAGATGTAAGTTTTGTTATTTTTTATGGAAATATTTGGAAACTAAAAATGTTCTAGCAGAAGTTGGGTAGATAGAAATATTTTAATATTTTTAAAACCAAACATTTAATTATCCTCTTGATTTTTAATAACGTTAGAAATGTTTTTTCTCTTCGAATAGTTTGTAAACTGTAGTAATTATCATCAGATATAGAACTATATTTTTCAGTGAATTATTTAACAAAGTATAGAAACAATGCAATGTATAGAAACAAGGTTTTTAATTTTCAAATTTCACAACCCTATTATTTCGCGAATTTGTTATATCTGTACGCGATTGTCTCAGCTTGTAAAAGCTGTTAAAATGACAATTATAAAAACCACTAGAACCTTTTTAGTTACCTAACAGGTTTTTGACGTCCATTCATCTATTTTTATAACGTAGACCGGGCAGGCATAATTTGCACATAACTCCACAGTCTAGGTATACGATACATATTAAATACAATGTAACGATGCATTCAAGAGCACGAATTGTAATTAGTTCGGATCGTGTAATTGTGTAAGTACCATGTTAAGTAGACGTACCATAGGAGTTGTCCTTAACCTACGAAATTGATACCGGGTTTGTGTACAACCATCGACGGAACCCGTCGAAGCTCCGCTGAATAATTAATCTGATCGATTACATTATAAGCTTTTGGCAAATTATCTGTTTCTCCCTTTTCGCCTATCGAGACGCAATCGATGAATTCGTGTTACGCGAATTTCCCGGATGTTAAGCGTTTATTGACAGGGATCAATGGATATTTATTCACCGTGAAGGATTTGGACTGTATAAAATACTAAAATAAAGGAAAATAATAATGCACACGACAGAAATGATTCGCCGGTCGCGCCGTGATTTTATGCGCGCCGGAGATTATACACGCAATACTGATCAGCAAATTGAGTGAAAAATCTCCACGTTCGACCGATAAAATTTGAATAAAAAGTCAATTATGAAACACGAATAAACAATCGACCGGGCGCCGGTGTCCGGCACGCAAATTAAACGCAGTTCGTTAATTTTTGCAAACTGAAATTAAATACGGGAAATGCTCGATCAAAGATCGCTCCGCGTAAACGAGTTTATTCCCGTCCGACCTGAACCATTTTTTACCAATCTTTCCGCAAATATTAATCGGTTAAACATTCACCGCGTGTGAATTAATTGCGAACACCTTAATACGACTAAATCAATCGACGTCAACATTTAATACGGCCAAATCAATTGAATATTTATCATCGACGAGTCGGAAAAACCGTGCGCGTCATTAACTCATTTCGTTGGTCAATGTTCACTCTTAGCGGCGGCGTACAATTCAGAGATGCTTAAGAAACTAATTAATCGCGCCGTTAATAGGCCAATACGGCCTAGAACGATTTTTATGAAAATAGAACAGATCTCAATTAACAGATCTACCAATCAATAGTTCACTATTTCGTCGAACCTCGTACGTTCGCTAAAACGAAAAATTCACATTCACTCTTTAGATATCCTAAAACGCTTGATTTATTTCACTTTTGTTTGTGAATCGTTCCAATTTAAAATGCAACATTATCGATAAAACATCCAATGCCTATTATCTCATTTCTGAGACACGCATATCGTCAAAATTTTGAACACGATAGATTTTTTATTTTATTACCATCGAATCAGCAAAATAGTGGATTATGTATTGGCGTATCTTGACAAAATCGTCGAAAATAATTGGAATAATCATAATTTTCAAACTATGAAACATTTCAGAGCGCAGGTATTACAAGACAGAAAAACGACGATCCCCTGATTATTTCAGGGATTACAATAAAAACGAAATTGTTCGTTTGGTTTCGTAATTACGATGTCTACAACTAACGAACCCTGTTACTCTCGTGGATGGGGTATCAAAAATAGAAAGAAAGTTTCCTGGAATATCTTCGAACGATGCTGAAAAGGAACATTATTTTCTTACGAAAATACGATCTTCGCGACGAGTTGTTTAATCCTAAAAAAATGTTGATGCTGTACGTTAAAATATTACGCGTATATATTCGGTTTGTTTTAACCGTTCGATTAAATAAGATAGTAAAAATTCTGTATAGTAAACTACGTGTCTATTAGGTGCGATTTTTTGTTAATCTTTTTGCCCGCGGAACAAGTTTTTCTATATATCTGGTAAAAAGATTCTAATCGTCGGTGTATGAAAATAAATGAAAAGCTGGCGCGAATGTTCTCTTGCCAGTTAAAATATACGAAACCGTTCGTTCGTGAAAAAAAAAAAGAATTTCCACCGGGACAAAAAGATCGGTGAACGTGTTCTTTATGTACAGTGTCGGTGTTTAATCTACTACGTCCATAAAAAAATATATTTCTTGCTATTAAAAAACTACGCGTTTCCGAGAAACGCGAAGAACCTACACGAAGTACGCTAATACGATTTCAAAATGGATAGTGCGAGTGAGAAGAAGACTGTATAACATAATGGAATTTCATTGTTGCAACGAATGGGAAATTGGCGAGTAATGGGTTCGGAAAGACGCGATACTTTATTGGCGTGTTCCGAATCCATACCGTATGACATCGCGAATTTCATGTTGGCAAAACAGTTTACAAAATGGAACAATGAACAGATTGTATGACGATGTCAATATCATTTATAAAACTCGACGAATTCGCTAAGCTGGTGATAGAATAATAAATGATTTGTGAGTGTACAGTAGAACTGTGGTTATCCGAGCCCCGTTTAACCGAGGCTCTGTATTATCCGAAGTACCTTGAAAAGAGTGTCGGTTATACCAATCGATTTCATGGCATCTCATTATAAAATGGATGGGAATGGTGTTGTTGAAAACTTCACGAAATCGAACATCAAACATGTGATTTGCTGGTTGGCAAACGCATGATACGATGGTACCATTGTACAACCTTCCACCATCATCAAATCTTACAACAACATTCTGATATAGGAGCTGTCAATGCTATCCAAAATACAGGAGAAATGTTAGAAATAATTAACAAGCTTCGCCTCTCAACAATGACTTTGGATGTCAAAGATATCAAATGGTGGATGAAAGTCGGGAAATAACCAACGATATGATCATAAATATTGTAAATGAACAAACGGAAAATAACGATGATGAAGAACATGAAATGTACACAAAGATTGTCAAAAAGATGTCCTACAGTAATAGCTGGCTGCTATTGAAAAATCCCTGTTACACATTGAACAGGAGGAGAGAATATTGCTCAAGATACCTGTAGAATATTAAAGCAAAAGAGAGAACGAATAATTTAAAACAAACGCGTGCAACCTCATTTTGTGTACAACTTTAAAAAATCTTCAGTCAATTAAACGTGTAATCGTATTAATTAAGTCAATTATACGTGTAACATTATCAGTTGTGAGCTCTCAATAACCTAAAGTCGTCTCGATTCGCATTACCTCGGATAATCGAGGATCCACTGTATTCGTTAATAACAATTAACATCGTCAACAAGAATTGTAAAACGTTATTAAGATAGTTTGATCTTCAGAAGATGGCTTCGATATCGGATCATCCTGCATTGCTTAGCATCCGCATCTGTTGTAGGTGATCTGCAACGCGTTAACCTACGCAGAATAATCGTTTTAAAGCTCTCGATCGGAATCGAAACTTACGCTAGGACGGCAGGCGAATCTAATCGATGGATCTGGTGAACTGGACAGGCACGTGTTCAAATTCAACGAGAGGAGCCACATTTTAAAAAAGACATCGGGACGAATTGGACGATCACAGGTAGGGGTTGCTAATGTACTGTGCTCGCGAACTAATTCACTGGACTGGAGGGATACTGTTCTTATACATATCTGCGGCTATTGTCTAAACGAAGGCTCTTCTACGTCAAATCTAGTAGAAATAATACTTAAAAAAAAAATCGTCGAAAACAGGACGAGGAAACAATTCAGCTGCGTGGAACTCGAAATGTCGGGATGTATTGCGAACTATGAAAATTCTAATTTTCAGACCAATGACTCCAACTATTTGGTTGGAATTTCCATGCCTTCATAGAAGATCGATGTAAATTCGACAGAAGATACAATACGAGTTCCAAAGAGAGAGAGAACCTGACCCAGAAAGCTTAATAACTATTGCAATTATTGTTAATCGTTGGAACGTCTTAAAGTTTAATCTAGTCGTGCAGATTACGTGGGATGATTCTCTTAGTAACGGTATTGAAAACTGTAGCTACTGATTTTATGACACCTACCAGAAGATATATTGTCCAAGGGGTTGTCCTCATCTGTATGTCATTTAGAATATTAAAATTTTGTTCATACCTTTAAGGAAGAGCCTGACCTACAAACTTCAAAACATCAATTTTGTTTTAGCTTTCATTAATAGAAGCACAAATAGAAATTATACAAGGTGCCATGAAATTATAGTAGTTCCGGGAAATGAGAAGTTTTTGAGATGAATTCAAGTCACTTTTTTTCTTACTTAAAATACAATTTACAGATTTGTTTACGAGTTAGTAACGAAAAGCACTGACCAATGAGGTTGCAGATTGCATTTACACTCAGAAAAAAGTTACTTCAAATGACATCAGTAACCCTTCTTTCCCGGGAGTAACTTAATTTTGCGACACCCTGTATACGTAATTTTACATTATGCTATTATTAATTTTATTATTATTATTATTGTTATTATTATTATTATTACTATTATTATTATTATTGTTATTGCTACAATGATATGAATGTATATTATATGTAGAAGAAATCTGACTTACGTTATAATATGATTAAATGTACTTCTCTCAAATTGTTAAGCTTCTTCTTGTAATAAGCTTCATCATTTTACATCCTTAAATATATTATCTCGATTATTGCTAGTACGTTAAGAACTAAATAAATTAAGCTACCAAAGAAATGCTAGTTTTAAATTACCTGATAATCAGAACGCGAGAGTTAACTATTAAGTACATCAAAGAAAAGCTAACATAATTCTTTTGTACCTAGACCATTTGATTTTATCTGTCTGTAATTATTGGAGCTTCTATTTATATAGGACAACTTTGAATATTTATTATCCAACATTAGCTGCATATGTTACCGCGAAACAAAAACTGTGTGCATTTTCACTTGAAAATGTTGAATCAAGTAACTATATATTTCATATTTCTCCGAGAGATTCTAAGTGTCTAATTATTACTAGCTCAGTAATGCAGGAAGAAATTATTCTTATTTTTAATTATTGCAGACTCGAGGGGAAAAACTGATCGATGAATTAAACATACTCCTACCGAATAACTAACTCTCGCCGATGAATCTAAAATATTGGTAAACAAAAGTAAATCAACAGTTGTAACTGTGTAAGTTTTACGAATTTAGAAAAAGAATTTGTTAGAGGTATATTTTCGAATTTCGAATTATTTACGTTCAGCAACGTCATTCAAGAATGGCCTTTTCTGGTAACCCAATAAATATCGCTAATCCATAACATTGGCCTAGTGTCACAAAAAATCGGTTGCTACACATTTCCATAACCTCAATCAAGAGAATCGTCCTGTACAAAACTAAATCCCCAAAAATGCGCAAAGACGCGATCTAACAAACTCTGAATAGGTGACTGACCCAGTAAACTCGTTACACTCTCAATCCCTGGCAGACGAAACTCTTTTGGAACACTTCCGAGAATAAACCTAACCTCGACCATCTACACCTCCTTAAGCTATCGAATGTACTTAACCACCGTCAATTTCAATCCTGAAATATGCGGCAAGGTCTTCGAACCACTTAAAGAACGATCAGTGATCCAGACCTGTTTAGTCTTAAGAATGCAATAAGTCGTCGTTTAAAAGTAAATCAGCCGTTGTAGGATCTCCTAGAGATCGGTAACCGGTCCGGAGAGCTTGCTACCGTTCTCCACCGCGAATCGATCGATCTTTTCCATGAACGGGGTCCCCTTGTCACCGTCCACATCGTCGTCGTCCTCTTCGTCCTCCTGTTGCCTGTCCGGCCAGCCCTCGTCGTCCTGATCGTCCTCCTTCTCCTCCGTCGAGGAAACGCTTCGCGGCTGCCCGGCCTCGATCGTGCCCCGACCGATCGGTTCCTCGTCCGTGGCACCGATCACCTTATTACGCAGTAGTATGTCCAGCAGCTTCTCCCGTCTGATAAATCACGTTTCGATTCACGTTACATGCGGTCACGCAGCTGGCATTCGCCGCTAGCCGGCCCGAACAAGTCTCTGTAATACGGTCTTTAGAAGCGGCAAAAGCAACAGTATCAGCTGAAAGCCATGCTGCCTGCTAGAAGAACAGAAAGAACACCAGGCGGTTTTTGGTTTTTCCCTGACCCAATAGCGGGGACCCTTTGTGCGGGGGGTTGGTTGGTTGGACGGAGTGTTGGACGGGGTTTGCGCGGGTTTCATCCTTTCCGGGGGGGGGAATCGCTCGATGGTTTGAGGATCGCGACGGATGCGACACCGAATTCGAGGGGTTGCGACCACGACACCGGCAAGTCGAAATCGTTTGGTGATCACCAGGAAAGTGTCGAAGAAAGACGGTACGGTCCGGAATAGTAAGCGATCCAAATCTTTGAATATTTGTGAACAATGATTTTGCATGTTATTAACGAGGGAACTTTTCCAAGTGATCCATATCTAAGGGGGCTGTACACAAATAATTTCTGCCCTCAAAATCGAGAATGGAAATCATATTTTTTGAAATATCTCGAGAACCAGAGAATTAATGTTGTTTTTAAAATATGCGGTTTTTCGATTGAAAAATTTGATCGCTTGAAAAAATTTTATATAAATTTTTGTGCAAACTCACGTGGTGTGATTCACGGATCAAGCTAGGGGAAAACGTGTTTTTTGGAATCTTGTTGTTTTTGCCGTTTAACAATATTATTTACATAACAATATTATCTCGTCGTTTAACATTATTATATAGAATATAATCTGATCCCTTGTTGCGTACATAATCAAGTTACATGTTTGCTGCCTCTCAAATGGAACACGCAGGCCTGGGGTGTCGTCACAACATCGACATTCGATAACGTTGAATAAATAATATCTGTTAATCCGATAAGTGGTGACTATATTTCTAAAAATTATCTCGCATAATTTTCACCAAGATCCGTTTGTGTAGCTCGAATATATTCCCTTCCTATAGATAAAAAGATCAATACTATAGAAAAATGAATGAGTAACTTTACAAATCTCCTCGTTGCTTAATTTTACATCGCTCTGGAACTAACAAAACAATGTCCATAGCATATTAGATATTCAGAAACGAATGTCGGTCAAACGATAAATAAGCATATGTGTATATATATATTATACTCAATTTAAAATTTTGTCCATAAGTTTGACTTGGATCTATAAAGAAACGAGTGTGAACTGAATAGAAAATATTCTCTATAGTTATAACCAATATA
This sequence comes from Augochlora pura, assembly GCF_028453695.1. NCBI lineage: Eukaryota > Metazoa > Arthropoda > Insecta > Hymenoptera > Halictidae > Augochlora > Augochlora pura. Next base: position 14,030,454 of record NC_135772.1, on the reverse strand, counting down.
AACTTCACAATTGAAATCCAGAAACTTGTTAAGCAGTGAATCGTGATTTTTTATAATCAAGAAACATATAAGCTTGTTCTATCGAGAAATGATCCATGTGTTTTTCCTACCTCGTAGATGCAACAATCAACAAGTTTACTAATCGGAACCGTACCGTGACGATACTGCCGGGTCGCAGCGCGTCCACAAAGTACGAAATTAATACAACATCTGATCATTTATTAAACTGCTAGGTACAGGCTCTCGTCGATCCGCGAGAGAGACAAAAAATGAAACGAAGTCCGTGTTCGGATACAATCGTGTCTGATTAAAACTCATTCAAAATACACGACGATTCGTATTGCATACGTAACAGAAAAAGGTTTGCAACGACGATCGACGATTCGCATTCGACGCTTCTATCCTCGACGATACACAAAAAAAAAACACGTCGCTCCGTGAAACGCGATTTGCAAGAGTATAGGCTATGCTTTTAAAAAAGAAAAATGAGTTTAACAATTAGAACACAGAGAGCAGTCTATTACTGATAAAACTCTCGAATTGGCAGATCCTCGTGCTTGTTACAAAAATATGTTTCGACGAAACGATGCGCCTCCGATCGGTCGTTTCGACCGTTCTCATCTTATACCTATTGATAAAAGCGTATTTTCTGCCGTTGAGTACTGTACACGCTAAAAATGATCAGTCGTTTTCCGTATATCGATCGATCGACGCTTATCCTAAGGAGTGAAAGGTCCTACCCTTTTCGCAGAAGGAACACGATTTGATAAACCTCGTTCGAGTATACATCGGTATCCCAGAGTCGTTTTAAAAAGTGTACTATATTACAAAGTTGCATTCGCGAGAACGGAATGTGATTTGAAACGATCGAGCCAGTCGAAATGTTCAACGATGAGATTAAAACGAGAGGCAGAGCACAGCTACGCGACATCACTGCTAGAAACGAGCGTGGCTTTGATAACGAAGGATACATAGGAATTGAACGCATGCCAGACAAGCTGCGAAGCCATGCTAAACGATAGGACGAAGACATGATTTACATTATACAAATATACACACACTCGCGGGAACGTTCCACTACAATTACATATAATTACAAATTTAAGATCGAAACGCCAGAAGCGAGATTAAACTGTTAATTCATGATTATTTATCCAGCATTTTACCATTCCGGTAAAATCGTATTTAAATCATAATCTATAGCTTCTCGCGATCCGATATAGGACTATCAAAATGTACAGGATGTGACAAAATGTTTCACAGATGACTCCAATCTTCGGTATAGATTCGATTGAGAAAAAAAAAACATTCCATAAAATCGGTCTTCTATACAATACTCGTCGCGAAGATATAAAGTATGAAAGAAACCACATGTCACAGTTTAACCAATCCCGTAAACGCTAATACAAAACTAAGCATTCCCCATGCTGATTTTACAAAGTAGTTGACCTCATAATTTGTAATCACTAGATCGTCGATTTTCATGCAAAGTAAAGATAGTTTAAATTAGCTGTATGAAATATGAGTTAGATGAAAATGTCTTTCCTCTATTAATTATTGTAGTTATAACGATTATGATTGTAATAAGTTGAAAATCATGTAATAATATTCTTAAATTCCTCTAATGTTATATCAATTTTGTATTCGATTTTTACATATTTATAACAAGAAGTAATTAGGAATAGAACAGTGAAACAATCAGAAAAATTAAAAAAATAAACTGGCACATTATTATCACCCTGTTGAGATTATATAAAACGGTGACAATTTTCTACTCAACTTCCATTTCTCGTAATTAACATAGTTAATTTGCTATTGCATAAAAATCCGGAGTCCAGTGGCTATTATCGACTCCAATTTCCGGAATCATAAATCATTTTCTGAACAATTAAAGAGCATTTCATAATATAAGATCAGCTTAATGATTCAATCACTTCGCAACAAAACAGTTAGATTATAATACATTTCTTTGATCCTGACCAGTGAAACGTTAATTTCAATTTTGCGGAATGCTTTTCTGTAATAGATCTCCATTGATACGAAGATGTAGGATCATCTGTGGAAGCAATGACAGAAGATGTTTCTACGGCCTGTGCAATTAGAGGTATCAGTGGAAGAAAAGACATAAAAGTTGATTATGAGAAACGAAGTTAGAGCCTGTTGTCTGAAAATTCTTGGACGGAGCATTCTGCGAAAGTAGACTCTTCTTCCATTGTTTACACATAAGAGAAGCGTTTTTTTGGAGAGGAGAACGATATGGGATGGTCCAGAGCTTGATTGGCACTGAGATTCATATTATTAATACACGACACGAATAACGTTTGGCTTAGTAATAATTTACGAAACCCTTGCAATCGTTGTTCTTTGAGTCAATATTAATCCAACGTTCTAGACCTAGGCTGCAAGGCTAGACCAACACGAGGATCGCGAAGACAACACCTCCTGGACCCCATCGCGCGACTTGCTTCCCAATGATCGCCCAAATGCTACATATACACATACAAAGCAACAAATACGTTCGCCTAAGGTGTTCCGAGCTGAAAGAGATGACCACCGAGAGCGATACACGCGACGGAAATCAGGAGGCGTAGTCCTCGCGATCCTTGCGTTGCGTGTTGGTTAATTCCGAGTCCTATTCTAGACTCCTATTCTTCCAGTAAACATTCCTATGCAAGATCTAAGGCTCGAATTATACTATTAACCCTCCGTATCCTTTGCCGGAATCATTGTTTTCGTCAGTCAGACTCGTCATCTCAAGATCAACGAACAATTAAATAACAATACACTGCGCCCGAAGAGAAACGAAGTGTTTAGACGCGTTTCTTGTAACACTTTAAAAAAAAAAAGATACGTGCGATTAGTTGAAATATTAGGCTATCCCATAAGTCGTGACATGTTTTCCAATCAATTTTAAGGCTCACAAGAAATAAATACACTACAATTCAATCACCTACACGTTTTTCATCGTTTCCAACGACGTTCTCCTATTTGTTAGTCTACTGTTTCATTCAACTTTCAACATTGTGAATAAAGAGGCAAATAAGGTATGGGAAACTATATTTCTATATTTAAATGATCAATTTATAACATATATTTGTATATAAAATTCGATCGCGTGCAGCTGTTTATATTTCCTGCCATTAGGTAATTTCTTGATTAAAGAATCTTTCGTTTCAGCTTGCATAAACTTAGCTTCCATTAATACAGCATACGCATGTTTAATTATAACAAAACATAGAAACGACTTGTCTTGGTTACGTGATAGATGAAGTGCCTCAAACAATGCAACGATTTATAGGATAATCTAACATCTCCGATCAAGAGCTATTCTTCTATTGGCGTTGTTTTTCGCAACTGTGTGCAATAATTATGGAGAAATCAGTTTGTAAATTCACTCTACACAAAATCATACAACGGCATGCAGTACTTGCGATAATAATAATACAGAATATACAGGATGTCCTTTAAAAATGTTTTATTAAAAAATTGTAAGATAAATGCCGAACAACAGCGGACTGATTGAAAATATTTATCTACATATGTAGATAAATAAACAGCGTTGATATTTATGAAAAATTGAACGAGTTAGTAAACATAGCTTGGATAAGTAGATACAGATAAGAGAAATATCACTAACATATTTCTATACCGAACGAAAATCAGTCTGTTGTTATTTTGTATTTTGCTTATAACTTTTTCATGAGAATTTGTCGAGCCTATGCTTGTATGACATTCTTTTCTTATTTTCGCTGGTCGAACATGCAGACACCGTTTGGCCGGAATAACATGGGACATCCTGTATAAGTATTTCTTTTTCTATAATTCATTTTAGTACGAATTCAATACTTTCTATGTACATATAAAAAAAATTTGATTCATTAGTAATGGTGCAGACCTTGAGCTCGTGCGACTGTAAACACAATGTACAACGCCTGTCAGAAAATATTCGATCTGACTATTACAATTATAAGTATTATTAACAAGTAAATATAACTATTAAATGATCTACTTGAGCGTTTATTACGAACGAGAGTATAACATCATTGCGTGTATATTAGACAAACGTGATAGAGAGTCAACGATATTTACAAAAAAAAAAATTCTACGTGTAACATAACGCACCGTCTACCGTTGTGCGAATATTATGAAAACATGTAAAAATTGTATAACAAAGCATTACAGCATCGAATGATAAAAATCGCTAAAAAATGTAAACAACGTCCGGAGACGTCAGATAAACATTTCGTATCCTGTACGTTGTAAAAATAACAAGCATATAAATATTTATATTGACATGCGATCATTTCACTTGATTTTGTCGTTAATGAAAACATTTGACACGTGGAATGTATAAGTAGTACTAACATTCTTAACACAGTTTCTATGATCGAATACCTCCTGTCAGGTCACAGTGCTCTGAGAATTCGTTTCCGATGGTTTCGATTATTTGAACATTGTTCCAAAGTTTAAGGTTCTAGTAGGTTATTGATTTCGTCTCAACACCAGCTAGAATATTATCAAGTTAAAAATACGTATTAAAGTATTACGTAATGTTCTAATATATGATATGTGTAATATATGTTCTAATATTGATCGATACTGACCAAATGTCTGAATAATCGTGACACGTTTTGAAATCGGATCATAAAATAACAATCAACGTGTACTTCTAAAAAACCGCATACGATTAAAAACGGCAAGAAACTACACATGAAATTGATGTGACTCCCTTAACAGTTTATATAAAAAACAAACCTAGATTAAATATTTCTAAATAATCTTTTATGAGTTAATAAGTCTAAATAATTAAAAATCTGCATGGGCTAAAAGATACTTGTGACACCTATGAACAGTTGAAAGATAAACTGCTTACATGCATAAAATAACAGCAAGAACTTGATTTTTAATACTCTGTAACAAATAATTAAAACAGTTAATCCTAATCTTAATTTTATATTTTTTCCCTTACGCGTTGTATCTAAAAACAATTTTGCTCTACTATTAAAAGTTGAAAAAATTGAATTTTGGCCAGAAATGATTGTTTCCCAGACCACTGTGGTGTTGTATTAATGCTCGTGAGTCGGAAGTAAGTCCGGCACAGGAGTCCGCTGCACGGAGAATCAACGAATTCTGAACAGTCTAATTATTTTTTTAGAGAGCGAAGGTGAATCAAGCCAAGGACCAAGCGTGCCGGGACGTCGAACGGGACACGGGGAAGCGTACACGAGGATTTGAACCAGAACGATAGACCTACGTGCTATACGACATGTACATAGTAGTAGCCTCTAGCAAGCCCTTGAAGCCCCCGTCTTTGCGACGCGGCGACGAAGTGGTGCGCGGGATGATTTTCGCTCGGGGACCCGCGCGTACGTAGCCTAAATGTAGGCGGTGGTGTAGGTAGCGCGTGAAGGTGCTGTCAGGACTCTGGAGGTCAGGATTCTCGTCGAGCAGAGATCTTTCGGCACGAAGGAGCCACCACCGACTACGGTCACTTCCGGGATCTCGGTGATGGCTCGGCTCGCATCATCGCCACCGTCATCGAGACGATGCTCGTCCTCGCTCACCGTTCTCCGATCTTTCACGGTGCAGGACGCACCCTCGGCCGTTCTATCCGCCTCGCTGAAGGACCTCTTACTCATACCCTTCTTCTTCCTCGACTTCTTCGAGCTTCCACGCTGGCTGCGTTGAATCCCGTCGTCCTTGCTCCCCTCGTTCCTTGAACTCTTGGCCTTGTTCTCCGTCACGCTGGACGCGATTCCTTCGTCAACCTCCACGCTAGTCTGCGCGGATTCCGCCTTATCCTCGTCGGTCTTAACGGGCGTAATAACAGACGCAACCACGTCCTCTTTCGTCTTTTCAACCTCTTTGTCCTCGGCGTTTCTAACCTCGATGGGCTCGGTATCCAGTCCCGAGTCCTCTTTCCTAACATCCGTATTATTCTCCGTAGAAGTCAGGCTCGAGGTCTCCTCCAAGGTGCCGTCCTCGCGATCCCCGTTGCTGATGGCTAACGCCGGCTGGCTGCTCGAAACCGGTGTTCGGGTCTCTTCAACCTCGGGCCAGGTGTCCAACATCGGACTACGATCGGCGACTCGGTAAGGACTCGACTTTTCGGGGATGTATTGGTGTACCAGCTCCTCGGCGGTGGATCGGTTGCGTAGGAACGGGACCAGGATCGGGACCGAGGACGTGACCAACGACGGGATCAGGCTGCAGGTATCTGAGAGAGCGGTACGCACGGGCGTGCTGGTTACGTAGGGCGTTTCGAACGATACAGGCGTGACGGATCTTGCGTTTACGCACTTTGCCACGTGGGTCTCGGCCAGGGTCTTCGACGCCCGCGCCTCCTGCAGCTCTCGTCGCAGCGCCAGCGTCTCTTCCTCGAAGGCTGCGATCTCGCGGCCTTCGTTGCTAAGTGCCAACACAAGTCCACCGTTTATACAAATTCTACACCGAGCCAGACGCGGGGGATGGGCAGGCTTTAGGGAACATCTCCGGCGCGTACGTGTACTCTGTGCGCGAGGAAGCTGTCTGCGGTTACAGCATGCGGATTACGTCAGGATAAGTAACACTGTACAGATTTCAATCGTTTTCCTGTGTTCCAGTATACAATAAACGTTCCAGTATTCGTTCGCCTTGTTTAAGGTGTCCCAAGAGCGACTATATTCACCCTCTTTACAGGATATTTCAATTCGTTAACAGTAACAGCGATAAATTGGACATATTTGTAGCGAATGTTTTAAAACCAGCCTTCATAAACCAATAAGATAATTCCTTTGAATTTCAAACTAAGCTACGCTTTCGTTCCGTTCTTGTGAAAATAAATGTTTATCCGTATCTTTAAATAAATTAATTTAAATTTTTATGAAAACAGAAGAAATCCAAATAAATGACAGATGGAAAAAGAATATATAAATGAGTCGTAAAACTTCAGTACCGTAAGGCAAATGTTTTCAAATGTTTCGGACCTTCGCGTAAAAATACATGAAAACCATTTGTATGGGAGAAAAGAGCATATTTGGTAGCAAGCAATTTGATTTGCATCTAAATTCCGAATGAGGTGCATTGAAAATTTACAAATTTACGATATCTGATATAAAAAATACGGGAAAATTTGCGAATCTATCTGTTTTAGCTATTTGATTATTCGCATCAAATCCTAAAAAATTGTAACTTGTAATATTTATAAAATAAATAAAGTATTTTCGCAATTTCTCTTAAAACACCTTAGGACACCTTGTTGGTTCTCAGGCGTTAATTATATACCTGGAAACAGTTGCGACGAAATTTAATTTTGAATAAATTCAAATAAATAAAATTAAATTCAATTCTCTATTGTTTACTGAAACACAAAATAATCTGTACAGTGTTACGAGTCGCGGGGCTGATGACAGATGTAAATCGACTTTCTAGTTGTATAAAACCGTAACTTGGATGTGGATTAGATAAGTCTAAGGTAATTTGAATACGCAAGAAAAAGATATTTAAGGAATGAAATGGTTTCGAAGCGTCTCCATGTGTTAACTGGCAGAATTAGGGAATGATTCGGCGAATGCGAAGAAACATACGCTTTGGAGATCATATAGAAAGTAAGACGATGTACTTAGAAGATAGAGAGAAAGAATAGAATTTTAGGAAAGAAGAAGCGGAAGAATAAAAGTGGAAGAATAGAAGCGGACTAAATTCTCAGTTAGGCTTGGAACATGGCGTTGCGATACGGGATTTCGAAGCGTTTCCGTCAAGTAAGAGTCGATTTATTTCGTTTTATATAACACCGTGTATTTAAACTACTAGGTATTGTAAATGCTACATCTGAAAGACAAGGAATATATATATACTCGTGTTATTAGCAATTTTCCTTCAAACGTGTCCACTAGTTGTTTCTATAGCTTTGAATAGCAAAACTATTTTCGTGTTGCTAAAAAATTGGTGAGATCTACATACAGTGGGATGCCAAAGTAAGGAAAATAGTGGGAGAAAGTAGAGAAACTGTAAAGAAAAAGGCTATAACGCATTATTGAGGATATTAACCCATGGCACACTTTGCGTATTTCAAAATAATTTTTGCATAAAAGTTGATTATATCTCAAAAATTGTTAGAAATTTTATATTTATAGAAATTTAATGCTCTAAGAATAGATATAAAATGGAAATACTGCAGGCCGAAAAAAATGTCTTGGTGACTGAGTTGAAATAGTTTCGGGCGCGAAGGGTTAACAGATTTATGAAGCTCCTCGATTTGAAGGAAAAATGTTTGAGAAATAGAATACTCTGTGCTGGAGTTTTGTTAAATAAATATCGAGAACAGATACTCTTCGACCGAAATCGTTTACGTTACACCGTATACGTTGCACGACGGTAAGATATTTATGGCTACGTGTGAAGAATCGGAGAGACATTCAACGAACAAAGAGAAATCACCGTTTTTCCACCGAACCGACAATAGTATTCAACCTTTTTTGCGTCCTTCTACTGTGCCCGGTGCCAAATCTGTGCGTCACGAAATCACAACCAGCAACGTTTACTCAGTTTTCAAAAGAATGTAGCCTAAGTTCATTGTACAAGTTTCCTACAACCAAGCCAATCCGTAAATGCGTACTCACTTAGCCTGCAGTTTCAAGGCGGCAACCTCGTCCTCCAATTTCGCGATTCGCCTTTCGCTCTCTTCCTTCTCCTCGATTAACTTTAGAACTTGATTCTGGAACAGACACGTTCGACGTTAATAAAAATCCTCCACCTGTAATCTAATTTTTATTAGATCCCTTCCTAATTTTTATTAGTTTCTAAAATGTCATTCAATAATTTGTATTGCTACGTATTGTAATTTAATTTCTTTAAGCCAAGTAAGATTTAAAAAAGAATACGAAAAGAATGGAAAACTATTTAGACCTATAACTAATTAGTAATGTCTGACTTAAAGAAGTCGATATGGCAGCTTCGGAATAAAAAATATAAAATTACAGTATAATTTTAACACACGGTTATTTGATTGCAGGTCTAGATTAGTTGATATTGTATGCAAATCACCTTATATCGATTTATTTGCATCTTTTTCCTGATTATTTTCTCGGGGAGACAATTAACAAAGGATCATGAAGAAATTCTGCTTAGCAAGCTCCGTCTACTTCCATCGGAGAAAAACGACGATAAAGATAAAAGATAAGGGAGACAATAATACTCGGCACAGATAAGATGCCTCGTTTCGAAAGAAAACAAACAATTTACATAGCATCCTGTAATTTTTCACAGATAACCGTTTACAGCTCCGCGCCGGGATGCTGACACATCACCACTAACTTTCCACTTGGTGACGTGTCGTAAGAATATTTGTTAGATACGGACAGTTCACCCTTCTCCGAGTGTCCGATAAAACTACATATTTCAATAAGTCATGCATTAAAAGTAATCGTTTAATATTATTTAAGTAATAATAAAGTATTAATATACGTTCCAAAATTTCTGCCAGTGATAAGAGACTAACAAATGAAACTATTATTTTTATGCAGGAAAAACTTACAAAACTACTTACTAAACAATTAATTTCATAGACTATATCATTCTGTTGATAAAAACTGAAAGAATTCATTTTAGCCTACAAAAGTGTGAAAATGAAATATTTTTATATCATTTGGTGGTCAGACATTACTTTTTTTGATAGTCACATTATCCTTTACGGACACTGACGTGACAGTTAACGTGTTAACACTGCAATCTAAACGGAACTAATGCATATTGATTTGTAATAATGACAAGATCAGATGTACTTAAATTTCGTACGATATCAATTATAAGAAATGTTTAAATAAAGAAGTTTATCAGAATATTTCTCATAGAAACATTTTAATGTTGTTTACTGGCAGATAATTATAATATCTTGTAAATAAATGCAGAAAATATTTAGTTTGTATAGAAATCCAGTTACAATAAACGTTCAAGTTATTTGATCGAACAGTTTTTGGTCAACGTGATATTTCAACGAACAGCATTTACACCGAAGAGAAGAAATATCGAACGGATCGTGTGGTCGCGTGAAGAACACGAATTTCGCGTCGCGACGCATCGAGTAGCCTCCATTCGGCGTCGCCGACGAGGAGGAAAATTTACATGCACGAAAGTGGAAGGTCCCGGAGGTTCAATTACGAGATTGGCAACGCGACGGAGGCAGCATGGCGCGGACGGCCATCGCTTCGGCTGATGAGGCTAATGGATGGTTGAAACCCGAGAAGACCGTGGAAAGAGGGAAAGGAAAGAGGCCAAGGGAGAGGCCGTGACAGCCGCTAAGTGCCTCATCCTTCACCCTTCACCGTCCCTCTTCACCCTCTGCTCCTGGGGTACACTTTCGCCCTTCCCTCGTCCAGCCCCCTGCGCTACCCCATGGCAAGGTACCACCCTCATGTGAAACCTAATCATTTTTACCCGCGTCACGGATATTTCGTATTACGTCTACATTAGGTTCTCCGGTATCAACCGGTTTTTATTAACGGTCGGCTCCGATATGGGAGGAGTCTGCCCTCCCAATTATAGGATGAAGTCAATTCTTAGGGGTCGATTGGCTGACTCCATGAAACTGCTTATGGTTAGCCTCCTAAAGTTCCGAAACTCTTACACAGTCGAATCTCTGTACTACAATTTTCTTAATCTTCTTTCACTCCATCTTCTAATATATTTACTAATTGTAATACACATTAACTCAAACTCAAATTATTTGAAAGATGTTTCAATCCATTGTTTTACCCCCATAAATATTAGCTCCACAAATTAACAGACTCATAAAATACTGATTGTTTCGCATTAATAATACACGTACATCGTTGGACACGTAAAAGTTGGACTGGTATTTCTTTGAACTATGTAATTCTCATGCAATGTATATATATATACATATATAACAATTCTTATGAGCCAAATTTTTATCTGAAGGTATGATTGTACTTTAACTTTTTCAAAAATAAGATGTACGTCCTTTGTGTATTGAATTATTTATTTAAACAAAAGAAACTGAAAAATGAAGATTTATAACAATTACATAATTTTTTCATATTTTATATCCTCAAATAGAAATAAACTATTAATTGTTACTTAGAGATTATTGTATATTATTCTTGTGTAAGTAAAAATAACCGCGTAACGCGTAACAATAGCTAAAACAAAATTGCAATAATGGATTTATTTTTAATTATATAATAATAAACAATCAACTGTTTCTGGGAAACAAGAATAAATACTACGGATTTTTGTAGACGTATGCCGAAAATTAATTCATATTCTTTAGTGAATAACTCTTACGAAATTCTCATCAATGTGTTATCGATCCTTTCAATCAAACATTGGATAAAACCTTGCATGGATAATGTGTTAGAAAAATGGATAGTACGGGAAGAGCGGATCGATGAAAATTCGCGTGCAGACGATAATCGAAGTAGAGAGATTGTAAAAAAGAGAAGGCGATGGGAGAACTGCCGAAGATCACCTGGCGGTCCTAATCAAATAGAGCGTACGAATGCTACGCAAACAATATGTCCATGAGCGCGTTGTGGAAATGCCGAAAGCGTTGGCCAAGGCGGCACGTTTCACTGTACTGCAAAGTCCAGAAAGAGAAAGGGGAGAGAATCCCTAGCTTTGTTTTCCGTTCCCACGTTATCTATCTTTCCAGTCCAAACTCTATTCTTCTTTCAAGACTTCCACTTCCTTGTACTAACACAGCACACCGCAGATTTAAACAATTTTTACAACTATATAATTATATTGTCGTATTGCATAAATATTTTTTCAGATAATTCGAATAGCATAGAAATAGGATATCTGTACATCAGTGAATCATCAGTTAATTTGTGAGAAAACGGTATGAGTCACTGACTTTAAATTTCTCGTGATAAACGAAAGTAATTAGGACCCTAAATGCTTGTGATTTATTGCTCTTGGAGGTCATTGTGATAACGAGAATGTAGTAAAAAATGAGTTTTACGAACGTTTTGTACAAAGAAATAACCGATTTGAGGGTAAATCAACTTACCAATCAATTTGTTATTCTACTGGAAATGTATGAAATCATCTGTGTATATTAAATAATCACTTACGCTTAAACTAGTCACTTCCGACGACCTTTCATTTAGTTTCTCCTCCAACATAGATTTCACTTTAATAACCAATCCTTCTTCGCACGTTTTATTGGCCTGCCTGATTTCTCTGATAAGATCTGAAGCAATTAACGAATCCATGATCATTTATCGGATATTCAAACTAAAAACCGATGCAACTGATTTAATATATATATATTTACCTGATAACATTCCTGGCTGATAATCTGAAGAGGTATTATATTTACACTGTGCAAACTTTGTCTTCATACTGCCCAATTCAGACTTTGTCTCATTTAAATCTTTAAATAACTGACTATTACTCTTCTTCAATTCTGTCATCTAAAATGAATACAATATATGAAAGTCTAATAAAATATTCTATACATGCTTTCAAGTGGTTCATTATAAAAGAAATACAAACCTGCTCAATCAGAGACAAAATAAGTTTATTACTACGTCCGATAGTTGTAATAGAGCTGCCACTGCCAACACTGTCAGAATCTTCACTTTGTGTATGAGCAGGTGCATCTGCCGATCCAAGACCAGGATCAGAATATCTCCGATGTTCAGAATTCAGTTCATCTCCATTAGTTTCATTAGATTTATTCGCAGTTGGTGGTAAACTTGTGTAATCTCCATTTTGACAATTAATAGGCATGGGAGATTCCATTCCATTCTCCTGCAGACTCGTGTAACCATTTGCCACAGTGTTTACACCCATACTCAAAGGATGATTTTGATTATAGTGCCGTCTGGGTCTATTATGAATAGTTCTAACACCAGAAAATGGTACCGGTTGATACACTCTGTACATAGTTGGCAAGGAAACAGGTTCCATAGTATATGTCATTGGCATTTGAGCGTAGCCACACATGCTTGGGTCAGAAGCTGCCGTAAACAAACGTTGTCCATTGCTCTGAATGTTCTGTTGTATATTCGACTGCCACATCACTTGCTGATACTCCATGCCAGGTATCATGTCACTATTTTGATTACTTGAAATATTATTCATCCAAGGGCCTAACATACTGTTCTTCTTGTTGGACCTTTTCTTGGCTTTTTTCGAGTGAGTGGAGGCATCCTCTTGGTAACTTGACCTTGACGTATCCAACCTTATAAAAAACCAAATTTTGTGATTGACTATAGGTGAAGAAACTACACCATTATTTAAACATGATCTGACTCCAAAATTAAGGAGTAATTCTTTGCAAAAATAATTGTTTGCAATGTGCTACGGTTACCATTAAAGTAATTATCTCATTTTAGTTTCATATGCTCACTATATGATTAGTTTTTTAAAAAATGTCTTACCTTTTGTCCATTTTTAAAAACTGTCTGTCTGCTCCTTGTCAGAGGTTAGTCGCGAACGAACTCACGCAACGTTCGTGACATGGAGACTTCACGAAATTTCAAACTATTGTGTCGACGGCAGAATACTTGCCTTATAATTCATACAAGCTCTAGCTTGTGACCTACGTTAAAGTATAATATATAAGTTGAACTAATAGTAAATACATACGTACAGTAAACACCCGACAAGTCTAGTCACAGTCGGTCGTTATCACTTTGCGGCTGATTGGCTGAATAAATCCCTACCATTCCCTAAACGCTGAACATGATTTGCATATGTGTTCGTTTGATGACAGTTCCTGCATAGTTCCGTTTCTTCTAATTTATTTAAGCATTGGAAGAAACACATTTATGTATGCCACTGAAGTATGTGTACATACTTTTGACCCCATAATGAAAGTTGAGGCTTCTACTAACAAATTAAATCTTCCGAGAACATGTTCTCAAATACATAAATAATTTAATTTTTTAATGAGCTTTCGACATATAATAATATTAATTTAAGTAATATTAATAATTCCTTAGTATATATTCCTAAGTACATGCTCTAAGGCTTCAATATTATACTGACTAGAACTGATTATGATTTATTTTTTATTTTCCATAAAAATCTTTCCAAGATCCTTGATGCAACTTTCACGACTGAAGAGAAAGCACAATAATGGTGGACACTACCTTGATATATGTACTATTTTATAGCAATTATGTATGGTAGTATTTGCATAAAAATTTCACATTTTCATGTACTTTGCGAATTTTCATTCAAATCGAGAACTTCTGTACAATTAAAAATCGTTCCACGCATGCGCCAACGCTAGTACTTCCAAAGCTTCAAATTGCTTCAAGTGACGTGGCCTCGATGACGGCACGAGTTGTGCTGTTAACGTGAAACCGTATCGTTTCGATTTATTTACAGAATAATGTTACAGTTATGAGGATCTAATATCAGGATCTTATTTCGAATATTTCCAACTACGTAATTGAGAATTCGCGAGAATCATCAATTCGCTCAGGTAGTTACTAACCTAAATCTACTTTCATAGTGTAACACTTGTCACATATTTAAAAACAATGTACATGATACACGGTAAGTGTGCTACACATTTTTCATTACATGATTTATAATGATTACAGCAACATGACTACCTATGAAGATTTCATTCAGCAAAACGAAGACCGTGATGGTGTACGTTTTACTTGGAATGTTTGGCCCTCATCCCGCATTGATGCCACTAGATTAGTTGTGCCACTAGGTACATTATACCAGCCTATCAAAGAAAGACCAGATCTTCCATCTATACAGTATGAACCTGTTTTATGCACAAGGTCTACTTGTAGAGCAATTTTGAATCCATTATGCCAGGTGGACTATCGTGCTAAATTATGGGTGTGCAATCTATGCTTTCAGAGAAATCCTGTGAGTATATACATATTTTCTAATAGAAGAACTAAACATGAGTATGAAAGCAATATTTGTTAAATCACCTAATACTTTCAGTTTCCACCACAATATGCTGCTATTTCAGAGCAACATCAACCAGCTGAACTCATTCCATTATTTTCAACAATTGAATATACTATAATGGTAAGGTTTATTTATCATAAGAAGCTTTATTATAAATTACATTCTGTTGTGCACATATGTAATGTTGTATCTACAGATACTTAAAATTAATGAAGTTATTATTGATCATTTATTCATTGAAATATTCATTTGCTGTTTCCATTTAGAGAGCACAGTGTATGCCACCCATTTTCTTGTTGGTTGTGGATACGTGCATGGATGATGAAGAACTAGGTTCTCTTAAAGATTCTCTTCAAATGTCCCTTTCATTGCTTCCACCTAACGCTTTGATTGGTCTCATTACATTTGGAAGAATGGTTCAAGTCCATGAATTAGGATGTGAAGGATGTAGTAAAAGTTACGTTTTCCGTGGTACTAAAGACTTGCAACCAAAACAGGTTCAAGACATGTTAGGTAAGTCGTATATTATATGTTTAACAATTAAAACAACAAATAGTATTAACTTTTGTTTTTTCTAGGCATTGGTCGACCAGTGCCAGGGCAAAATTTAAATCAACAGAGGGGACCTGGAGGACAGCCTCTTCCACCAGCAAATCGTTTTTTGCAACCTGTACATAAATGTGATATGAGCTTAACAGACCTCTTGGGAGAACTACAACGAGATCCATGGCCTGTGGGTCCAGGAAAACGTCCGTTAAGATCTACTGGTGTTGCATTGGCTGTTGCTACTGGTCTTTTGGAAGCTAGTTATGCCAACACCGGCGCTAGGTATCATGTATATGGTTACAGTTTTAAGCGTTTCTTAGATTAGATAATAAATATTTATTTTTCCAGAATAATGCTATTCGTTGGTGGACCATGTTCTCAAGGGCCTGGTCAAGTTGTAACAGATAACTTGAAACAACCTATTAGGTCACACCACGATATTCAAAAAGACAATGCTAAGCATATGAAAAAAGCAATTAAGCATTATGATGCCCTCGCATCACGAGCTGCAACCAATGGACATATAATAGACATCTATTCCTGTGCTCTTGATCAAACTGGACTGCTAGAAATGAGACAATGCTGCAACTCAACTGGTGGTCATATGGTCATGGGAGATTCTTTCAATTCCTCTTTATTTAAACAAACGTTCCAGCGTGTGTTTACTAAAGACAGTAAAGGAGACTTGAAGATGGCATTTAATGCAACTTTAGAAGTTAAGACTTCTCGGGAAATTAAAGTTTCTGGAGCAATTGGACCTTGCGTCTCTATGGGCGTAAAGGGAGCGAGTGTAGGGGAGCAGGAAGTTGGATTAGGTGGCACATGTCAATGGAAATTCTGTTCGCTCACACCGTCGACAACTACGTCGTTATTCTTTGAAGTTGTAAATCAACACACCGCACCAATTCCTCAAGGTGGAAGAGGTTGCATACAGTTTATCACACAATACCAACACAGTAGCGGTCAACGTAGAATTAGAGTCACCACAATTGCTAGAAAGTAAGTAAAATAAATAATGAAATAGTGAATTTGATTTTAAGCTGTATCTAATTACAGTTGGGCAGATGCATCCGCATCATTGCATCACATAAGTGCTGGATTCGATCAAGAAGCAGCTACTGTCCTCATGTCCCGCCTAGCAGTGTTTAGAGCGGAGAGCGACGATGGACAAGACGTTTTGAGATGGATTGATCGTATGCTCATTAGATTAGTTAGTATTTTCTAATTTTTCAAAAAGCATAATAGTAACATGACTTGTAAACTCGAAATTATTTCTTATAGTGTCAGAAGTTTGGAGAATACGCTAAGGATGATCCAAATAGTTTTAGATTGGCAGAGAATTTTTCATTGTATCCTCAATTTATGTATCACCTTCGTAGATCACAGTTTATACAAGTATTTAACAATTCTCCTGATGAAACTAGTTTCTACAGGTAAGCTAATAAATATAGCCAGTATTATAGAAATCAACATTCGGTATACTAATCTAGACTAACAATTCCATTGTGTATTTAATATTGCAGACATATGCTTATGCGGGAAGATTTAACAAACTCTTTGATAATGGTACAACCAATTCTGTACAGTTACGGATTCAGCGGCCCTCCAGAGCCAGTTTTATTAGATACTTCATCCATACAACCTGATAGGATCTTATTGATGGATACTTTCTTCCAAATACTTATATTCCACGGCGAAGTACTTGTTTCCACCTATTATAAATTTCAAAACTAACGAGGAACATTATTACAACGTTGTGGTGATTACAGACGATCGCACAGTGGCGTCAGCTAAAATACCAGGATTTGCCGGAATATGAAAACTTCCGACAACTTTTAGCAGCACCTGTTGACGATGCCGCAGAAATATTAGCTGGAAGATTTCCTGCACCTAGGTATATCGATACTGAACAAGGCGGTTCACAAGCAAGATTTTTATTAAGCAAAGTAAACCCCAGTCAAACTCACAATAATATGTACGCCTATGGAGCGGTAAGTGAATCTATTTTTAGTTACGTAATAATTATATATAACGTTACATGTAAAATATTTATCATATCTTTCTTTATTTCATATTCCGTATCGATTATACATATATACATATTCTCAAATTTTTAATCATAGTAACTAATATATTTTTATGTTACCGTGATCCTGTTACCAGGGGATGCCAATTCCCAACGGGGTGTGTTTTTCATTCATTTGATTTTTTTTTTAAGTTCTTTGCATTTTCTTTAAATTGCTTTGGTAATGGAAAAACACGGATGTTTAAAAAATTTATGATCTATTGCAGCACTACATTTACTCATTTATCTATCACAATTTTTCTTTGATAGCTATGAACTCTTTCAATGATTATTGCGATCGTAACTCCACTATCGTAAAATAATAGTAATACTGACACAATTTAATTCATCTGTTAACACCACTTTATTATTCAACACGCATAGGATATATAATACAACATTTTTGTACATATGTATAACATTATTGTTACAATTTACTGGTGACTGGGTTAAAACAACTTTTATTATATTTTATATGCTTGAGTTTTATTGATACATAACTTTATACTCATGCGGTTTAAGGTTTTTTAAATATTTGTCATATTTCATGGTCAGCAGATTGTAATAGAAATTTATCTCAATTTAGGAGAGTGGATCACCTGTTTTAACTGACGATGTTAGCTTACAAGTATTCATGGAACATCTGAAGAAGCTAGCCGTTTCATCAACAGCATAAACTACAGATCCGAAAAGTTGTCACCATTTTGTTTGAACAAAATTTAAGATCATCTCGGACTTTAAGATGAGATATTCAGTTGCAATCTATCGGTAAGAATTTATATATATACATAAATATATATAAATGGAAGAGTAATTAGGCGGTTATAATGGAGATACCGATTAATAATAAAAAAAATTGTAATTCCTCAATGACTATTTTTTCCAAAAGTCGAGTTACGACTTTTGTACAAATAAAGTACATATATAGTATTAATATAAAACATATTTTAAATATCCTGTATTGTGTTTTAAAAAGGTCGCAACTATAGACTAACTTATTTTCCAATGGTATGCTACAAACAATGTAATAAGATATGTAAACAAGCTATGTAACTAGACATTTTCAACTAAATTTCGTCAAAACTTGTAATAATTATGGAATTTATTTATCGTAAATTATAACGATACCCAAGCATGTAAGGATTTTATCAATACAAATTCTACTCGTTTTCATGAGAATGTAAAATATAAATGTCAGTAATTATTACAGATTGTTCAATTGTCTGTCAATGTAAGATAAATAAGGTTCAATGTAAGATAAAAAAAAGCAGCTTTACTTTTCGGTCTTATTAATGAATCAATTTTAATACATTTTTTAAACTCATCAGCAAATTGTGCATAATTGTAAGAAACATAAAATAAATTAGCTAAGGAATCTTATAGACATCTTTTGTTCCACGTCTGTTCGTTCTAATGCCTTACAGAACTCTTTAAATGATATCATTCCATCACCATTCTCATCAGCCTCTAATATAGTTCTCTCTGCAATACTAGTTAACTGTTCCTCACTGAAGTAAAAGTTAAATAATTATTATAATCCTTATTTTATAATAGATATTAGAAAATCAAAGAAAATCCTTACCTAATGTTTGCTCCAACCATCATATGCAAAATAGCTAAAAGCTCATCCTTCGATATTAAATCATCATTATCAAGATCATACATTTTAAATGCAACTAGAAAAACATAAATATCATTTAGTAATAATAAATAACATTACATTATTGTTCTCTTTGATTCAAATCAATATTATACTTACACTTCAGTTTCTGTTGTCTGGAATTCGATCTGTTAGGACTGTTTTTCTTAATGGGCCTAAAGCGAGCAAGGACTTGCATAAACTCCAAGAAATTCACTCTGTCATTCCCACTTTCCTCAAAAAATGCATTTACAATTCTATCACCCAAAGGATTTATTGCCAATTCTGGAATTCTAAGGAAATCTTCACGGCTTAACGTGCCACAATCCCCACGGTCAAGACTCGTGAAGCGACTGTACAGGCGTTCAATCTGATTTGGAGTAACTATAATTTTTACAAAAGCATACTTATATTAATGGCTTAAATAAACAGTATAGTAAAATTATCCTAATAAATTACATGAATTTTTAGATCTCTTTTTGTGAGATATGTCTAAATAATTATAGAGGATAATAACTTCTCGATAACACATGTTTGACTACTTAAAATTTTCCTTGGTTCTAACATATGTACATCTATGATTATAGATTCGAATTTAATAATAATAAATATATCATATATTAAAAAATATGTAATGAAACTTACATCCAGTGGCATCCTGGATTCGTGCTATTTCTTCTTCTCGTAAAAGTAGACTAGATCTATTACCCATATTTCTTTATAGAATAAACAATATCACGATGAACTAATCTCTTTAATCTTTTATTGCGTTACGCTATCCTCCTACACCATATTTATTTGCCCGGGTCAAAGTGCACAAAGCACAAAAACGAGGAATTGACAGGTGACAGATTGATCACAAAAATCAAAATATATACGTATATAATTTCCAGTAAAACTAAAGGAAATAAAACTGCACACGACACGTTTAGGGTTTTAGAGTTTACGGTTCGGTACAGTGCTGCACCAAACAATCAACGACTTAATTAGTGCAACGTTAGCATGTAACATCGATCAAAACTCAAAAACCCATTTGTACGTAGTACGTACGTATACATATACAATTTGTATTTCTATCGCAGACGAAATATAGAAACCAATAGAAACTTCTGTGATTTGAAGTTACTCTGTCGGTAATGATTATGTACACTGTATCGAATCAAGAAAGAAACTACTTTTAGATATTTAACAAACAAAGATAATGTCTACTGCGTCAAAAGTAACGTTCGGATTATGTTGTTTAACTTCGGTTGGTGTAGTGGCTTATGTACACACCAGACAGGAGTACGACAGGTAATTTAAACAATTCCAGATTAAAAGTTAGGTTAGCTAAGTGGTGCTCGTAAGTTGAAAGCCATATTGTTCTTTCATAGTCATGTAACAGGGATGATAGGTAATTAAATATAAAACATTAACTAAACATTAAATTATAAAGTGTAAATCAACTCTAGCGAAAACAAGATTAATCATAAAACTATTTCTACTTATTGAATGATATAAATTATATATAATTAAATTATAATTATCCAAATACATAGTAATTATTTCCATGTTACATGTTGATGCATGCCGCGAAACGTTATTTGTAAATGGCTTCATGTTTTCATATTGTTGTTCCAGAAAACAACTTCATTTAGGTGTAGTACGTGATAACGAACTGCAGGAACGAAGAAGAGTACAAAATTTGTATTATCTCGAACAACAAAACGAATTAACAAAGAGTTATAAGCTTTCAGAAAAACAAGAACCTAAGCTTGAAACTGCGTAATTTGTAAACATAATTTATAACCCTCAATATTAAGTAGTTTGATATTTTCAGTTGTTGACCCGCGTAACTTTTCTTTATTTAATTCAAACTTAAACAGTGCTATTTCCATGAATATAATGACTACAGAAGAACCAGTAGATCAACCAGGTACGTGTAAGTTGCAGGAAAAGAAAGTACGTTGAAGGTTTTAGTAAATCCATTTTAAAATTCTAGATCTAATTTGTGTAGAAGAGAGTCTTATGAGTTTTGAAAATCTGGACAGAGCATCGCCAGATCTGTGGCCCGAGCAAAGTGAGTCCTTGTTACAAACCTTATATCTTCCTCTACGCGGAAGTGACAATGTATCATACATGTTAGCCGTTACTGAAGTTCCAGGTGTTAATGAGTTTGTTGCCCAAAATTCACCACAAACTGAGCCATCATCTTGGGCTGCTAGTCTCACAGCAGATGACATAAATCATCTACATCGTAAGATTTTGCAGCTTATTGCATATGGACTGTGTCTAGGTTATATGTTGCATAAAAAATAAAACTGATGTTTTAGAACTTGGAAATTTGACAATGACTGGCTTAATAGCTGAAGTGAAAAAGTTACACGATATGGCTTATCAGTTAGGACTGGAAGAGGCGAAAGAAATGACACGTGGAAAGTACTTAAATATCTTCAAACACAAATCGTAATCTTGGATTGATAGACATGAAATGTAAGTTGACATTCATGTAATACATATGGTAATTAGTTTTTCATCCATATAATTAACAATTTTCTAAAATCCAGCGTATATATCTTTGAACATTGATGAAGACTGATGGGTAGTTGGCAGTTGAGTCACAATCGGAACCATATGACAGGATGCCTAACTGAAAATTGTGTACAAATAACTGTTATCAATTTGTAAGTCAAGTATAAATATAAATGAATTTATTGTAAATATATCAAAGTTTCCAAAATCAAAGAACATAGCATATAATTCTTACCAAAAAATAAGCATCGCCATATTTATATAAAAGAGGACTTCCACTATACCCAGAGCAAGGCATTTCATCTCCTATTGCACAAAGCTCTACCGAGTATCCTTGTGTATAATAACTTGAACATTCCTGAATTGATGTAATTATCATTTTCAAAGATTGTTGTTGACAAGATTTGACTTAAATGAAATTGAAATACATTATCATCCCGCTTACATACTTGTCAACCCATCATCATTAATTCATTTCTTACTTTTTTGACTGGAAAGTTTTCCCCACCCAACAAGAACAGAATCACCACTTGGATTTATATCTTTGGGAGGTAGACATATTGGCTGTACAGTTTCTAAACAAAATATGTTCTACATCTTTATAAACAAGTAATTATATAGGCTTATAACGTATATTATAAGTAAATATATTATTTACAAATTATATTATAAGTAAGAAAACACCTTAAGTTGGGGTCTATAAATTACCAGTATATTGTATTGGTTCTCGCAACCGTAACATTGCTATGTTATTAGCAAATGTATTCGTTTGATAATTGGGATGTTTTATGATATACGATATATTATATTTCCGAGCGGTACACTCTGGATCAGTTTCGGGATTAAATTCCCCAACAAGTACAAAATTCCTGTTAAAATAATAAGAGAAGTTTTGAATGAAATAGAAAACGGAACATACTGTACATACAATTTATAATCGTCACTCGTTGAAAGTGCACAACTTGCAGTAGTCAATATTGTTCGTTCGTTTAAAATTACCCCACCGCAAGGGTACTTCGTTTCCCCAGTCGTACCTAATGGAAGAATTGCGTAGTATATAATGCAATATTTCTCATAAATGTACAAAATGAATTAACAAACAAGCTTACTGTAAAAGCCAAGCCTCGCAACGAATGGATACGCTCCTAAAGCATTGAAATTATTGCTGACGAAACTTTTTCCACACTCCAAAATGAAATTTGACGATCTAAACAATGTTCCATCTGCTGGAGCGTACGCTGGATTTGCAACACGGCTTTCTAAGTCACAGCAGACTTTTATTTTGACATTGTCATAGCCACAAATCGCTTGACGAAACCTGAATTAATATTAACAAACCAGAAAAAGATTGCTCTTCTGACACTCGAAGATTTTCTATTGCTTTTATCGTAAAGTCAGCATTGAAGAAACTAAGTTTAAAAAACAATATCATTTGCCTACCTGTGTACGTGAAGTAGATTCCGGTTCATTAGAGTGACTATAGCTGGACAATTTTCGATGAAAGTGCATATTTTGTCATTGGGACAATTGATTTCGTTAGTCGCGTACGTATCGCTCAAGAAGTTTTGAAACTGTGCGAAGATGCAGGATACAAAAATCACGAAGAAGATGAACACAGAGGAGGAGAACATTTTTATTCGATCAAAACACTGACTGACAATGCTTAGAACATATTTCGAACTGAGGTCGCCTGGGAATCCTATTTCGTGACTCGCGGTGAATTTCCCTGCACCGGCTACCTTGGTTCAAGGCATTATTCGTTCTTCCGGCGGAAATCTCATTGTCAGACAATAAATAATTTTGCAAAAGCTCACGCTTTGAATCCACTAAACTAGGCGATGCTTCCGTAACTGCATTATTGAAATTGCTTGATTTAATGTACCACTTATAAATTACTATTTAGTAATCATCTACATTTTATTAATCATGATTATAGAGTAGTATATTAATCTGTCAATGTAGCTACAATGTATCGTAAACTTATTCTATTTATACAGATATGAATCAAATGTACATCAATGGATAAAGGTAACTGATTGCAAAGGGTAGCTAATATCGGCAATGTAAATGACGATTTTCATTAGATTTGATGGCGGTCTCTACGATGCCTGTGCTTCTAACAAAGTCCACTGCCACAATATTGGCAGAATATTGCCAAATGGTGCTGTACCAATTAGTAACATTAGCGTTTACTCTATGCGCCATGTCACGAAGGCTTCCAAGTCGGTTGGACAATACATCTACGAAACCTGCCGTCAGTTCCGCCATTGCCGATCTTGGTCTCACCCTGTAAGCACTGAAACAAATAACTACTATGATTTGTATGTTCAATTAACTATTAAAGTGTACCATAGACTAACTGTAAAGCTTATCTACCTGTCGCTGTTTTCGATATTATTTAGATGTCTATATAAATTCCCGATATTTCTGACGTTACCCCATTGATGCCGAACACAAGGCCACATGCTAGCGTGTTCTTGAACAATTTGCGTGTTTTCGTATCCGATTATCAATCTTTTTCCGGAAGACCAGATATCATTCAACGTGGTAGTCCATCCGTAACGGTTTGTCAGGAAATAATCCTGAAATACATCCTCTAGATACGACACTAGCCTACGATGAGTCGCTATATCATTGAACCCTGTCAACGATGAATCAGTTATAAGTAAAAAAACTGACAAATCTATTATATATCGTACGTTTCGGAAATTACCTATTGGGAATTCACGAATATCCATTATCACTATTTCCTCGGTGTTGTTCAAAAACTGTTTCACCTGTTCTACAACTGTTCTCAAGGACACTGATCGGTACAACGGGCCGTGATTAGTCCACCAAACCTCATCCGATAAAACATAATGACCTACCCTGATGTCGAGATATCGGACACCGTAGATTAGTTGACCGAAGATATCTATGTCCTAAGAATACATGATATGGATAATACGAATCCGATAAACAGTTTTCTCCAGCATCTTTAGTTTTAAAGAAGTTTTATTTTGAAAAGAAAGTCAAATTTTTAAAAAGAATTTTCTCTGCTTTAATCATAAGAGCTATACGAATTAATCTTATACGGAATTATTCTGTGAACTCATTCAAAAACAATGATGCATCTTTTATATAAGTTTTTTTTTGTAAAAGATATGTCAAGATCATCTCTTTTTAAGTGTTGAATAACATCGCTATTTTTTACAACGCGAAACTGTGGCGCACGTCAACACGAATTCAACGACCTGCGACACCTTTAATGTGCAAAAAAATAACAATGATCTTTAACACTTCAAAAAATGACCTTCAGAGAAAACAAACATGAATTAAAATATTCTTAGCTTTGAACTAAACAAAGTCGTTCAATGCGCGGGGTAAAATAAACTTTTTGTGTATATACATTATTTAAACATGGCATAAAAAAATATATCATCGAACTTGGAAAAACCATTCGTATTGCTTTTATCTCTAAAAGTTGGTATTTTATTTATTAATAAAATATCAACTGTAACTAAACTATTAACTATTTTTTAATTAAACAAATTACTATTTCAATATCTGAATTTGTTAGATCCAGTAATTTATAGCTCACAGAAAAATACCTGTGTTATCGCCGAGTTCGTGATGAAGTTTCCTTTACCGTTCTCCATGTAGCAGGCGGAGTCGTGCGTTCCCGGAAGAAAAATTTGGCTGATCCTGCGCGCACCCAGGATATCCTGCCTCTCCTTCATCCATGTCGGCTGCGTTTTGAGACAGTCTATATCTTTCAAATCGCCCGCTGCTGTTAGTTTCGCTACGCTATATTCTAGACAAAAATTATTGTTCTAATTTATTTGGAGTATAACTATTCCAAATTGTACGTAGAATATTTTATTCAATTAAACTTGTAGCCCGTTCTGTGACGATATTATTCCCAGCCTCTTAAAAATGGCATAACTTCATTCTACTAACATATCCAGTAGCTAGAAAGGAAATAGAGCAAGTCTTATTTGAAATACCATTTTGGATAATATATAATTTATAAGATAATTACGTGGTTGTATTAAATTACAATATCCTGTATAATTACAAGTAAATTGAAAGCATGAACAATTTATTTCAAGACAAGGATGTAGACGGAGTTGTAGATTTAAAGAGAGTTAGGACTTACAAGTTTTCGGCATCGTCGATTTAAATACGAAAAGTATTTTCGTGTCTTTATTTTCATTTAATATAAACGGATCAAATAACGTCGGATAGATACGGTCATCACCTACTATAACATCTTCGCACGAACGATAGCTGTGAGCTAGGTACAAATTCCGCTCGAATCCCTGTCTTTTCTAAACCACTCGACTCATTGGACGTTACGTTGTAAAGAACGATGGGAAAGACTGGGTGACTGGTGTCTAGAAGTACAATCTTCTCATCTGGTTTAAGATCAACGTTGTTCCAATAGATCTCGATCTCGTTGATATGCGACTTGGAAATTATGGGAGAGATAAGAACACCCATGCGAGACTGCCCTGAGAATAACAAGTCGATAAAACAAGAATTAGCTCTTGTTCTACAACTTAGGAATCGGATGTAAACTTACAATTCGCCGTGGATGAATCGCAGGCTCCCACGGCTAAAGTTTCGCCTATCGTTATCACCGGAGAGATGAGTATCAAGATAGCTAAACAGTAGACCATTGTTTCTTACAATTAAAAATTGCGACCAACAATTGCTTTTATTTCATCTGCGACGACAAAAAACTAATATTTCCTTAGTTTAGCTTACTGAATAAACCTATGATACATCCTGCAAAACAAGGTTGATTGAAGATATTAACCAAGGCCCAATTAACTTGTTCTACTAGTTGCAATGGTAACTCTTGTTGCGTTCAGATTTCAGATACTGATAGCTACTCGGATCACGGACCGCGCGCGGAAGTTAAGTAAACAATAACTCGTAACATGACAAAGCTTCGAAGAATGTGTCACAAGGTAAAATATAGGAAAATACGTATTACTCTTACCGGGACGTTGGGTTCCCTAATATGGATGAATTCACTTGAACAAAGAATTATTGAACTTCTGGTCCAAACTCGCGGTAACCGTAAGCAGATTGAAGAAGAAGGAGATCAAATTGAACAAGCAAATGCAAAAAGAAACAGACGAGACTTCGCGAGTATACCGATTTGACCCTACATGCGACACGCGACACTGTGCAACGTGATTTTGCAATGATTCGTTTACGTTATCCTACAACGAATGCATTGCTCACACTCGCTGACACAGTGGAATTTTTAATTCGCAAAAAGACTGCCTTGAATGTCGATTACCGGATTACTTAAGAAAAAAAGATCGTGGTGTTTCTGCTGTTCGTCTAAGCCCGCAAAAGTATAGAAACGAACGTGAAACTCTCACTATTCCATTCTACGGTTTAGCTGTTGCATAAACACTAGAATTGAGTCTTTCGCGACAGTATTTTTCTCATATCCTCAACCGTAACAGGTATTCATACTGAAGCGAGTGCAAAGTACATGCATCTCGTAGTCACGTGAACACGTTCGATCCCTTTTTTAAATTAGTTTCTCTAGATTTATAGGAGTTTTAACATCTTTTAATTGCACAGACCGTTTTACGCCCATTCTTTGACGTCCTTTTTATTTACATCAATTTTAAAAACAGTGAATAAAAAGAGATTATGATTTTACACGTGGAAATAGTAACACTGGCTTGAACTAAAAAATAAAATAATTGCTTAAACATTGAAGTATCAAAATCATTTTTTCATTTTGAATTACTTTCGCTAAGGAAATGCAAGTTTATTTTGACTGGAAAGGAATTTCTGAGAGTAACATTCGTAGATAATAATTAGAAAAAGAATTATTGTAATACCAAATTAAATTAATGTAATACTGAATTGCAAGAATTAAATATTTCTTTTTTCTAGGTTTAAAAATATATCGAAAAAATTATGAAATTTCTTAAAAAATACGAAATGGTTCTTCTTTTTAATGAAAAGTAGTATTTTTAAGACGTTTTTATATCCGGTCTGTATAATGTGTACACAATTTGAATTAATTGATTTGACCCTCTGGTGGCCGCGCCATGAACTTCGTACGCGCAGTACTGATGTTATGATATTACAACTTATTTTATCAAATGGTTCAAATTTTTTGAATATGATAAAAAATACCGGTATTTTTGGTATTATAATTTCTGTGCATGTGTATAAACGTTTGGAAGATCATCCTCTTCATTGTAAATTTTTCTCACCGCAATCAGTGTGCAGTTACAATCACAAATAATGGTAAGTATCAAATTTATACGAAAAAATTGAATAAATCCGTCTTATAATTTAGTTTAATTCAACCATGTCAATTACGTGTCAACATAGTAAACACTGTATACACATAGCGTTTAAATTCATTTATTTAAAAAATAATGTTATATATAGAAAGAAATAACATTATTGAATCTTTGTGAAAGTATTTCAATATTCGCATAGGAGAAATATAAATCGTTATTATATTCTATGTTGATCTTATTTTATAACATATATGTACAAAAACTCTTAAACAATACAATATTTAGAAGGATAGCATAAATTTATAAAATTTATAAATATATTGTTGAGAAAGGTGTAGTATACAATATGTAAACTACGTCACACACTATCACGCTGTATATTTACAAACTTGTTCGTATGGTAACTTTTTTATAATGGTGCCATCTCTTTTAAGCTGTACATCAATACTGTAATTTTCTATATGAAGTTTGTATACTACTCCTTTCATTCCTTTATATTTTCCCCAAAGAACTAAAACATCTTTTCCAATGGCAGGTATTACTGTCTCTAAATATTCTTGATCTACTTTTATAACATGATTTTCGACGTCCTCTGGAGATTTTAATTTCACTTTTGCAACGAAGTTTTGACTTTCTACTGACTCGATTATACCTTTAGACTTATAGTACTTTTCTCCTAAGCTTTTTGTAACTAGCTTCACTGTTAAGCCTTCTCTTAACCAGCCTTCTTTATTGACTTCGTCCTTATCTAGTTTGGACTTGGATTTCTCTAGTTTTTCAAGCAAAACTGCTTCTTCCTCTTCATCGCTTAATGTTTCCCGTTTTATATTAGAAATATTAAAAGTCGACATTCCACTAGTTGAACCTTTGTCTTTATTTTTATCCTTCTCCTGTTTTATAGGATTAAGAAGTAACTTTGGTTTCGGGTTTAGTTTCATTTCAATAACTAGAGGTGCATCTGCATCAGAACGTGTCAATGGTTCCTTAAAAGTTTCCATTTGTCCACTACCTTCTTGTTGGCCTTTCTCTACTTGTTTCTCTATGAATTCCATCATTCTTTCTTCATCATCTTTGTCCATCTTTTGCTTCTTGGCTTTCTTCTCTTGCGCTGCTAAAGTCTCTGGATCTCTATCAATGTACGTTACATACCAGCCTACAAAAATAATCATAATTGAAATTGAATATTGTCAACATCACAAACCGAATAAAGCAAAATCAGTAAGCAATTTGATCTTGTAAAATAGCATACCTTTTTCTGTCTCATCGACAACACATTGTCCAGTTCGACCAAGCCATTTTACAAATGCTGTCAGAGTAACCCAAATCGTAGCATTCATGTGTATGTGTGCTCTGTCAGAAATATATTCCTGATACACTCGATTAGCTGGTACTCTCCTAGTGCCAAATTGTCTTTTTAACAAATTTAAATAACCTTGGGAGAATTCCCTAGAAAACTGATCCATATATCGATGTGCATTGTCGGCGAACAATAGCAATTGTCTATGATGAGATTCCGACATTGTATGACACTTGAATCCATTTTCGTCCCGGCATTGTTTTTGACACATCTGACAATACCATCTTAACTTCTGCAGCCCTTTAGCTTTAATTTTGTTAGCAATGTATTTTGGTGTTCCCACTTCGTGTTTCCCCATCGTTATAGTTTACAATAATTTGAAGTACCAATCAAATTCTTCATTCCTTCAAATAATTATTAAAGTTTTAATACATTAAATTATACGTATGTAATGAAATATATGCACATTATGGAGATATTTATGTGATTTATGTCTCTGTACCTTTTTCTTACTCCTCCACCAAAAAATTTCTGCCATTTGTTAAACCATAAATGATTAAATTAATATTGACACTGCTTTCATATCTTCTATTTACATTAACAAATCATTTAACTGAAATATATTAATAAACAAACCGTTGTGAGGTTATTCCTGAAACTATGTACAGTAATGGGTTATACATCTGCTCACCTTCGAATCGCAGCTCAATCCACCAGCGAGAGTCAATATACAAAATTTTCTTTGCTCTGATTGGTTGGCGATTTACTGGTGAGACAGTGTCGTCTTCGCAGTAAAAAAGTTTTGTTAGAGCGCCATCAGAGACACGTGGCGCGATATTCGATTTTTAAAGAAGCTTCATACAATAAAATTATTTGACATGGAGTCAGAAATCAGAATTCGTCCTGGCTTGTAATGGCAACGCTATAGCAAATCAGAGATCTTCATGTACTTTTCATTAAGTTTGCCACGTATTGAACTTTTTTATTAATATAAACTAAATCCTCATGTTGCGTATTATTTTATATCGAGTCTTGATATAGGCAAATCTTGTAACAAACATTTTTTCCAATACTAAATTATAGTATATACCCACTTTATAATAAAGTGGGGGCTCTCATATTACTCTTATATCAACCCAAATCTATTCTTGTACTTCTCATTAAATGTTATTAATCTGATTTTCAAATCTCTGCTATGTCTACCAGAAAATCCATAAAACATTAAAAATTTCTAATCTTGCTAAATAGTTCTTAAACGTGAAAGTAACGTTGAATATTTCACGAAGCTAGCAAAGTTGCTGAAACTTTCGAAGCTTTAGAAGGCATTGAAATGTTTCATCCGTCTTCGTTAAATCTATAATTGCCTATTAACATTGCCGTAGGTCATTACTATCACATAATCACAATTATTTACAATTTTAAACGTTATCTAATCTTATGAAACAACCGATATCGTTGCATTAACGGTAGGAATAATTGGTTTCTACGGTTTATCGGAGCCCGCTGCCTACAGACATTAATCGATCCGCCATAACCGAGGAGTTTCTAACATCCTCGCAGAAACGTGTAAATCTGATCGATCATTAAGTAACCAAATACTCGTAGTTGCACGTAATCTCTTGTAACTTTGCTCCTGGTACTATGCCCCGGTACGTCGTCTCCTAAGTCCAATTTCATATTGCTCTCTGGCAATATACCAGACACCTTCTGCAACGCATACTTGCACATGCAACCCGTTCCCGACAGTGCACGCACCTGTATACAGGATACTCCATAAGGTCAATAGCAAACCGCTATCGAGCAATTCACCGAGCTAAGAATAGTGGAACTTTTCACGTTCTGACACGACCAACTCTACACGACGTCTTTTTTTCATTGTGTAAGTATCGCGATCCAATTGAGTCACTCAGTTTAGTGATAGCCAACTGCAATTTCTATAGAAGATATCTGATAACAACCAAACAGATTACGATCATCCACATATGCATATAATAACTTACTTATCATATCTATTGCAATCACTTGACTTTGTTTAACTCCCTGTCTGTATACCTGGTCGTTCTGGATTGTATCTTATCAGTAAAAATAAGGTCGTGGACAAAGTAATAAGAATATACACGAAAGTATAAATAATATGGGTACGTATAGAATTATGAAATGAAATAAATAATTGACCCACGAAAATTATTTTGATAAAATTCTTTTTCGAATGGAAAATCATGCAAACATTATAATACGCTATTAAAGGGGTAGCTTTACTCAGATAATGTATAATATAAACATGTACAATGGTTAATTAATAAACTACCTATTATTCCACAGACAACAAAGTTTTCGTCGTTACGTAGCATTAAGGAAATTATAAAAAGCTTAGAGCCAGTCAACTGTTTCGCCGCTAAAACTTACGAAAATTCGGGTATACTCGTTTCGCCGTATCTTAGATGCGCGCATGGGCATACGGATGCTCGCATATAATTCGGAAGTTCGGATCGTATGCGAAGGCCAAATATGGAGCATCTATTTCGAACAAGCGCGAACTTGAACTTAACCAAACCGACGTAATCTCGATAGCAGCGCATGATAGCCAGGAAATTGGTAGTTAGGTACCGCAAACGATGGGATACGTTTTCTGGCGAAAGTTTGACCACCCGATTAAATTGATTCAATATTAGATATCGTATGCACACGTCGTGTCAGGCGATAAAAGATTTATAAATAGTTTTCGAAAATCGAATGGTGTTCTTATCGGTAAGCCGTTTTACCACGACCTATGGTACTTGACACGAGATATTCATGTTCCTCGATTATCCGTTCGAATCGCAAGAAAATGGCACGGAACGCGTGCAGAGATCGACAGTCACCGATAAAGGCGCGAGGTAGCATAGTCGAGAGACCATCTATTGCAGTACAGGGTGTAACCGTAACCTTCTACATAGCGAGAGGCAGTTGTATTCGATTTCGTCGAGGATTTCGGTGGAGGTGCAACATTGTTACAGACCGTAGCACGGGTTTCGTTTGAGAAAGGAAACGGTGTGTTACGCCGTATGATTCTTTTGATTTTCATGAATTTAACTGTTCATTAAGATCCATTAAATCGAGACTCATGATATAATCAAGATCGGAGTACAATACAATTCTTAAGTGAAACGTCGATTACCCGCGAGTATGATTAACTGGATCTCGTACCAGTTATAACAAGCATTTTCCGCTAAAGACTGTTTTAATTATAAATAACGCAATTTCCCATCCAATCCTTTTCTTTCTTTAATAACTTTAATAAAACCAAGCAACAATCTAATCGCATCGCGATTCTTACACTGGATGATCAAAGCGACAGACCATCTGTCAGGTACAACAGATAAGAATTATAAACAC
Organism: Augochlora pura; assembly: GCF_028453695.1. Classification (NCBI taxonomy): domain Eukaryota; kingdom Metazoa; phylum Arthropoda; class Insecta; order Hymenoptera; family Halictidae; genus Augochlora; species Augochlora pura. The sequence continues at coordinate 13,997,863 of NC_135772.1, read as the reverse complement.
TCATTGTTTAGTTATAATTTTAGTAGAAATATTTTATAGACTACGATATCTTATCTTATCTGTTTTCCTCGATTATATCAGCTTTATCTCGCATATGTTTTAAATAATCACACATCATGCACAGCGCAGTATAAACATGCTAAAAAAAGATTACGAAGAACCTATTTGAGATGTACTTGTTAGCGAAAGAGTTCATTGATAAATTCGACGTACTTTAAAGACTAAACAAATGAAGATACACTAGGATCTTGTTTAACGCTACTTCGGTCAAGATTGATTCGAGATAACCTGGTTTCCTCATAATCTGAAAAAGTTTTAGATCTTTCATTTCTTTCCTTTCTTTTATATTTTAGAATAAACCTAACTTGAAATTAAGGTATAAGCGGTGAAAAATCTTTATCATAAATAATTGTACAAAAGGAAAGGAATTTTTGTCGATCTTTTGCGTCGATCCTAAATTTTTATTAGTGCCCCTACAATATACATAGGTTGTACAAAATTTTATATTATTTTGTAAACTCATTTTCAATTATTTCTTGTATACTCTGTATGGTCGAAGATAAAACAAAAATGCATATCTTGTTAAGATAAGCGAAACATGACTTTAGGAAATATTCATCACAATATTTCCAAATCAAATTCTGTTTTCTCAATTTTTTTATCGTACTACACGTTCCATTATTTTATATTTCATAGTACAGTTATTATTATATTTAGTTCTACAATACTGGCAGTCTAGAATCGGCGGAGAGTTGAACCGAAAAGATACGGTCCAAAAAATTAATGTAAGAATCAGCTTAGGAACCGAGACCAAAATCGATATGGACAGGAAATTTTAGTCTAATGTAATAATTATTTATAATAACACTTCTCCGAAACTGTTCCAGTTAAAACAGACACCGAGTGTATCAAAAATTGTAGAACATAGAGGAAGAAATAGTTGAGAGATTAAAGTCGATATTTAGTGCAATATCTTAAAAAATTACAATCACCGATTTATAATAACTTTTCATCCGATACATCTATGAAATATAACCAAGTGGACAGTACAAAATGGAAAAAGAATGTCATTTGAGAAATTGTTCCCACATATCATTTTAGAACATCGCCATTCGAACTGCTTTTGAGCCGATAAGAACATTTTCAAAATTGAATTATACGGCTTGAACTTTCGGGAATATTTGCGGGTCTAGTGTTTCCAGCACGACCACCGATCCCGTCGATCAGATCGAAAGTTGTTTCGAGCGGCGCGGACGGGCTGGATCACGAATTTCCTGATGCGCTCAGGCCGCTCCAGCCTTCGGCTCCTCGAGTTCACGGCTCGTCGTTATGCATATACCTATTCAGAGCTTTTGGTGGGATGGTAGCTCGTGCGCGGCGCGATGAACCGAGTCGGCCGAAACCTGCCGGAATTATTAACTCCTGTCAGTCTAGGCAGCTCGATGCAGCAACGAGCACTTGACTGCCTCTTCTACTTGTTAATACAGCCGAAAAGAGGCATCGATCTCGCCGCGGATCAAACGTATCGCGTCGAGGTGATCCTTGGTGGCTAATCTGTCTTCGAGAGACCGATCCCGGAAAATCGAAACGGCTGCTCCTCGAAAATGTCAGGCCACGCGGCTGCACGCGGAATGATCTCGCGTGTGGAACCTCTTCGCGGTTCATCCACAAATGAGCGTTGAACTCCAATCTAGCTGGGAAATTAACGATCCTTGGTAATTTCGACTAGCTTGCAATCGATCTTCTCACAGTTTTCCGTTATTCGACGAACTGTATTCGAGTGTTCCTAGAATCTTGAAACGTTTCGTGGCTCGGTGTTTAGAGATGATACGAATGCTATTTCTATGGTAATAGAAATTTGGTAGTCCAGGCTGATCGTGTGTTGGTTCCTTGCGAATTTCGTACGAGAAATCGTCTGTCCGACTATGACGAAGTGTCCTTAGAAGTCTCGAAACGTTTCACGGTTCAGTGTTCAACGTCCGCCGGTTTGAGAATCGACATGGAGGAACCGGAAGAGACCGAGGAGGGTACCAACTCTTCTTCGAGCACGCCGTCAGCGTCCTCAGCAGCGGGCAAGAGACACTGCATGGAAATGCGCGCCGAGAAGCCGGGGTATCTTCGACAGAAAGGTACAGCAATGGAAACAATATGGAGTATCTGTGTTTTGCAACTTTTATTTGACCGTGGTCCGGCAGGCGGGAACCCGTAGAATTAAATGTCTGGTATTGCAAAGAACTGTGTACTGAGTTCCAACATAATTAGTGCCATTAGTCTTTCTTTTATGCAAGCTTTGGTTATATCTTTACAAAACGTGTGTGCTTCTATCATTGACTGCTACGTAGATGCGCCTAATTTTCGTTTGATTAATAATATAGTGGGAGCGCCTAGTTGAAAATTACTCGTTGAACCATTTCTCTATAATTGATTCGGTTGAACCTTCAAGCATCTTCTCCAAATAAAGAAAAGCGTTAGTCATAATCTATAACGTTAGAAACAACGTTTTGATAAAACGCCTATATCTTTCCTGTCGAAAATCTGAATCCTGTGTGCTTTGTTGTCATTTTCTAGTGTAATATATCGGTGTGTTGACTGTGACATCAGCAGCACATGCGTGACAGTTGCTGACCAGGTTGAGAAATTAATATCGACTAGTGGTAGAACCTTGATTATTATTATTACGAAATAAATAATGTTGTAAATATATATATATTGTCTTGGATTTAATTCTATTTGGACAGTAGAGAATTTCAACATCGAAGATTCGTATAATCGAGACATCGTTCGCATAGAAGGAATTTTATTAACACCTATAAGACGCGAAGAGATTAGAGCAGCAATCATCGTAACAAGTTTGAACCTTGTGGGATCTTTGGGCGTCGATATTCAACGCGTTAAAGAGAAGCTAAAATTGGAGCCCCTAACTGCAAGGTAACGAAGGCAATCGCGGTAACGATGGAACGTGATCAAGGTGGCTGGTAACGATTTAGTTGAAAAGATTCGAAGGAGCGAAGAGATTCGAAAGAAGGTGCGAACAACTGAATCAGATCGATGATTCCCGATGAGGAGCCGGCTTCTGCGGGGGTAAATTAAGCCGCGTTATATCGGTGGGTGTAATCGGCGAATGCAGATGCCTGTTCCGACGCGAATTCGTAATTCGATAGACTCGATTGCACGCGAGCACGCGATTCCGCTCGGGGCGTGTGCCAGAGGTAACATGTCTTCCGTTGCGTTCTGCTTTGCCATTGCCGTAGAAAATGAATGACCACGTGTTGTTTGGTCGTAACGCTTGTCTGGAGCAACAACTGTATTCGAACGCTCTAGGTCTTCATCCCTATAGGGTCTGCGACGATACCATTCTAACACAATTTATGGCACAATTTATGATACGATTCTGCAGCGTCACTGGCTTACAAGGCAAATCTTGGTAATTTGAAACGAGTACCAGCAGTATCCCTAAACGTACTTATATTACTAGATAAAATCGTTGGCACGTTATATTATTTATTATACTAACTGGCATAAAAGCGAAGAGAATCTAATTAAACTGGGTACCTCGGTTCATTTGAAGTAACTTCTCTCCTAGCAAAAATGCAATCTGCTGCTTTATCTACGAGTTATTAATGAAAAACACTGACCAATGAGCGACGGGCCCAATCGGCGGAACAGAGCTTCGTCAGTTCGTTGGCACAGTGGTCTTGTGCTAGCAGAACTCGCCTCCCATTGGACAGTGTTTTACGTTGATAACTCGTTCACGATGCCTCGGAGTAAATTTTTGTAAACATTTGTAAACTACGATTTTTGGGACACCCTATATATAAAAATACAAAGCAATTCTAAGTAATGCTACAAAAATTATGATAAAGTATTACAGTTATTTATTATCGGGGTGGAGATCTTTGTGCATTTAGCATTTATAGCACGAGAAAATAGGTGTAACATCCTAGACTATGAATTCTTTTTATGTACATATATTTACCATTAAAGAGAAAAGAGAATCGCTAGAAGATGTCTAACATACGGAAGAACAATTTCAGTTCTAAAACCAGGAACGATCGAAAAGTATGTAATTTTATTGCAAACGAGCGGCTATGAACATCAACTAACAGCCGATTTGGATCATTTTCGCGTCGAATACGTCTCGATTATCAAGATCCAGACAGTTAGACACCGTTGCACGATAACGCGCCATCTCACAAGTCACTCATCGTTCGTCAATTTTTGGCCAGAGATCAAGTCCGTATGCTCAATCATCGGCTATATTCGCCTGATTTGACCCTGTCCAACTCTTCTCTTTTATTCCCAAAATTTCAATTGAAGTTGAAAGGTTTTTGGATTCTAGACGTTACACATTTCTATACCTTATACATTACACATTTTAGATTGAAATAGCGAACTCGTCTCTTCAGATTTCCGCCTGGTATACCATATAGAAAGATGCTAGGGCAAAGTGACTGATGGATTGTTAAAGTGGTCAGAGTATACGAATACATTGTGCAGCCAGTATACATATGTAGCGGCACGATTTAAGCGGCGTTTTTCGCAGCCATTTCCTCTCGCCCTACTGCGAAGCTCGCCGACAGGCACCAAAACAATTTCTCTATCAGAAGGAGCGAAAAAACCGTTCGAGAATGGAACTGGCTTACATTTTTTCGAAGCTCGAGACGTCACGCGACGCCAGACAGTTCTTGCGGAACACGGTATACCATATACGTATGTGCATACACGCATACATATGTGTATATGCATGCATTTATGTATGTATGCATGTATGTATGTACCGACGTATTTATAACTGTAATGTTAAAGCAGCAAATGAAATGGCAGCACGTTAAGTGGGTTTCGGTCGGAACGGCATTTTCAATTTTCCCAACGGTACAGCTTCAAAAATTGCGGAAGTGCAGTCCGCGTTACATGCTCCGGCAAATAGAAAAAACGGCAAGTTAGCTGTCCCACCTCTGTGCACCTCTGATTGACTTTAATGTAAATCCAGGCTTGTCAATTTATTCCGGAGCGCAACGGCGCAATGTTGTTTGGTATCTGTTGCAGATACCAAGTATATTTATTTTACAGTTCAGGTACCTCCATGTAAGCGTAATTTATTTCTTTTTAATACTAGAACCGTGCAACCTGTTTAAATGATTAATTTTAAATAATTATTGAGATTGTAAAGATGCGTTTATGGCGAATTATTAAAGAAATCTGCTTCTATAGATGTATCGTTCCTTTGTTGGAATATTTATATAATTTAGAAGGTGACGATATAATTATTTTAATAAAGTTAGCAGTATACTCTCGTACTGCTAATTTATTTAGAACGCGAGCTTATGCCGACTATTAAGGGGTGTTTAAGTCGACATTGTGTGGCTTCAGCCTGTGCGTATAGTTAATTAGTTGAACGAGTTTTGATATTACTGGATTTTATTATTAATCCGTATTTATCCAACTCTTTAACACACGCCATTTTACTTTACCCCTTGCACTGTAATAACAAGTCAGACTCGTGGTGAAGATTTTATGTAAGCTCTACTAAATACGAATATTATTAATTTCTTCTACATCGAAATAAAAATAAATTCTTCTGTTAATAAAGTATAAAAACGAAGGTAAATAAAGGATACAGGAAACAAAAGTTGTCTCGTCCTATAGGAAAATTATTAAGTACGAATAAGTGCTAATCGTCATAGCATGAAGGGAGCGATAGTTCAAGGGGTTAAATGTGTAAGACCGGGACTATGGATCAATTTTTTAAATTACTTTCACCTAATCGTTTGACTCTATCATGGTAGAAGCTCTCACGCATTCGCAGAAACTGCAACATAGTTTCGAATTTAACAAAATCTAAAACTATTCTTTGTTAATTAAGAGTGCCCGTGACGTACACGGACACGACCGTTAAGGGGTTGACCTGTTCGGTACTCATCGTCGGTGGAAAGTCGTGCCAAGTATTCGATCAGGGATAATTAAGATGGCCGAGTGGCTTGCCGAAGAAGCTGTACGTCGGTCGGATCCGGCGGAATGGCGCGCGTCGAGACAACAGGATTAAATTGCTCGCGTGGTCTGAGACATGTATGGTCGAGACAGACAGACATTATTGGGGCATGTCTATCGTCTACCCTCCCGAGTGTCTTCGGACATACGAATTGACGCGTTTCGTGCGCTTCAACTTTCACGGACTTCTCGAGATATCAGCCCGGATGAGCGTATATAAAGGGACCTGGAATCCAGCACGAATCCCAATTGATATTCGATAGCTTGGTGGGCCGTTTCTGCGAGTGTGCATCCACGCAGTGGTGACAATCGGTCAGATATACCAGTTCTGGGCACATCGGTGGATTCACTTTGCTGGATCAATCCTGCGAACGCTTTCGTTCGATTATCTCGAAATTAGATAAAGCTTCGTTGTCGACGTCATTTTATCCTACGCAATTCGTTCAGTGTACCTTTATTTTTCAAAAGCGAAGCCTCGACGTTCACGAGATTTCGTCATCGACGGACTATGTTAATGTACACTACGATCCCTAATTTCCTAGTCGATTCAATCGATCTTGTAATTTAACATTCTCGTCGGTTTATCATATATGCGTTCAGTGGTTTTGTTTCTTCGAAAGTTGAAGCTTGAAGGATGCTATTATCCACTAGAGCGGCAAGGTGCGCGGCTCTAATGGCGGAGCCGGATGAACTCTATCCAGGTGGATACTGAACTGTGAACGTTCCGACGGTGCTGGTGACTTTAATGCCTCGTGTGTCTCTGTTCCAGAGAAAATCATCTACCCGCGGAACACGAGGGCGCTAGTCAAGACGGCGGTGATCGGCGGGAAACCGATCGAGGAGGAAATCTGCATGGTAATTATGTATATCCTTATTGTACGAAGTATTTGTTATCATTTATTTCAACTAACTTCAGTTTAGCACGTAGGAGTTATTGTTAGGACAAATATCATTTTGGGGAGTTACAGTTATTACCAATTTATTTTCCGCTTTTATTATACCTATATTAATAGAATAAATGCGAAGAGGTTCGATTCATTAATTCATTTTGTTCGAATCGCTTTTCGTCACATATTTAACGTGAATCCAATAGCTTAAATTTTCCAAATAAAAAGTGACTTAAACTTCCAAAGGAATTCAGTTCAATGTTAACACTATCTACCGGTCATTCATAAACATTTCTGTTATCATATGATATTCAAATCTGCTAACATTTTTACATTTTCATAACATTGGCATTAAACAATATTCGTTCTATCTAATTTATTTATGTTATTCTTACTTTATTTATTTTATTAATCGCAAAAGAAATATTTGAAAAATCATATAATAATATTGCGATTAACTGTAGTACAATGTAACTCTTTTATCTCAATAATAGATAATAAATTACTGATTGTCATGGCAATAGATTTACAAACTGCTAATCGGGGGTAAAAGCCGATTTATAGGTTACCGGTCAGTAAAGTGTTCATTATTGAATTTCGTTTAACAGGGATTGAGGGCTGTGGTTTATGGGAGTTCTGCTAGCCCGCCGAAACCAGAATGGGCAAGAACGGGATTAACCTTGCGACCTTATGGGCAAAGCTTGGCATTCGGATTACGTGCCTCGAGGAACACAACGAGGGGACTCGTCACGGCGGTGCAGGCAATCATGCTTAAGCATTTCCTCTTCCGATGCAACAGACAGGACGTCCGCGCCAATCCAGAAAGGTAGACGCCATCTTACACCGTAGCATGTAAAATCATTGTATCGGAACAATCGACAAAACCAGAAAGTATTTGTATAGTATTTAAAAATGACTTTCTGTAAATGAAAAGCAAAATGACATTCGTAGTTAAGTTTCTCTAATTCAATGTTTGGAAAACAGTATGTCATCAAACAATTAGCTCATTGCTTCGTTTGGAGCTGGGCAAAAATTGAATTATTAAACAATTGCGTTAATTGTTTATATCGACAGCTTACTGAAACCTTCCTACGACCGACAAATCGATGTCCTAACATCGTCGATAGCCGAGATCATTTGGCGATGCGCCGGTGGTTTCGTCGCAACCAGCTCCAGTTCATCGGCGAATCAAAATATTACCGGGAACGCAAACGTTCCGAGAGCTATCGTTGTCTTGCCGCAAGAAACAGCCTACTTGCAGCACAGTGTCCAATATTTCCAAGATGGCCTGACGGAAACTGTAAGTGAAAATAACCGAAGGAAAGTTGCATACTCGTTTCAGTGATCATTGGTCTGGGAACAAAATTTTGTCTGGCAAGTTAATCGTAAGCATCAAGTGCACAAATTAATTCGTAATTGCTTCTTCGGAAATTTATTTATCGTTTACGGAGATAATCGACCTCACAGTGTACATGTTTGCTTGGTAAGCAATTCACGAAACTAAAAATTTACGTTTCAAGTAAAATTTCCTTATGTTCCATAAAATAGAATTATTGAACCTATTTGATATTATATAGCGATGATTAGGTTCTGGAATGATCCAGGAGCACGATTAACCCAGTCAATTGTTTATTTTCAGCTCCATTTGTTTGAATTTGAGACTCTCGACGATCTCGAAATATTCATCAAGAGATACTTGTATTTGGTAAGTACTTTACAGTAACAATTAAAGTACTTTATACCGTTCTTAATACATCTTACGTTTGATTTAGTTCCAAGATGAAGGTGGTCCCGGTGCCAAGTTGCTCTTGTACAGTGCCGTTCTTTCTAGAGGACTTTCAAAGTGAGTACTTAAATACTACATGTGCAATTAAGACGATCTTGTCACAGAATTATCGATAACAATGTTATTAACGCAATGAATGTTTATAGAAATCTACTTGAAATCTCTATAATTCTATTCTTCATTGATGTTTTACTCACTGGTAGCCCATAAATTGACTTTAAATCGATTTTTTCTTGTAAATCGATTGTCATAATAACCAGTAATTTGTTACCTATTATTGAGATAAAAGGGTTAAATTCCACTACAGTAAATCCCAATATTATTATATGATTTTTCAAATATTACATACCTTTCGTGATTAATAAAATAAATAAAGTAAGAATAACATAAATAAATGAAATAAAACAAATATTGTTTAATGCCAATGTTATGTAAATATAGAAATGTTAGGAGATTTAATTACCCTATAAAAACAGAAATGTTTATGAATCGGTAAAGTGTTAATCGTTACTAGAAATCTTCATCACAAGTCAGACTCGTCAAAGGTTAAATATTCTATATTTGCTTGATGTTGCAGAGTACGAGCCGACCTGGAAGACCCAAAAGCATCGATATTAAGCGGCTGTCCGGAAGAAGGTCCCATCAGCGTGGTGATTCTGCTATTAACCGGTCGTGCATCGCCTCACCTTCACAATGGGGTGATGCACGTGGGGGATGAAAACACATACGTCAGTTCTTATTTGTCGCTTTAATTGGTCTCTGCATTCCTAACCTTGACCTGTGCTGTACCCGTGAATGTCCATAGGCCGTGCCACAATGGGGCGTTCTGGTGAGAAGCGAAATAGGGTTTCTGGTTCACGAGGGAGACGCGCAGATGAGCAAGCAGCCGGGTTCCAGGCTGAAGACGCCCAGTCTGCCCATCTGGGTCACTCTGTGTCATGGTCACCATGGTGTCCTTTTCAACACGAATCGGGAACTGCTCCGGAATTACCATGCTGAGCGCAGGTAATTATTTCATTGTTAAAAGACGAGTTCGTGTGGAGACACATTTTTGGAATAACATTTGAAATAACATTATCTACTACAGTAGACATTAACGAATACGTTGAAAACTACTAAGCATAGAGGAATTTGATAATCTGATGGAATTTGTATTTTATCATGACGAATTGGTAGAATTTATTTTCTGAAAAATCTCTATTGTAACAAATGGGTCCAAATTCTATAATCAAAATGTATCCAATTCTCCTTAATTGTCCTCTTGCTTGTAAACAAAGAAGGACAATTTGAGAAGAGGAAGGTCGTTGTTATAGATGTTAACAATTGGCAATATATTGTGCGACTTTATTTCAAGTTCACTGAAAATCGTTTTAGTTGAGTGTTTCGTGGTTCTGTCAGGTTCGAGGTTCAGTACTTTACGTGCGGGGGCAGTCATGCTACCCTAACCGTGGACACCAGGTCGAATTCCGAAAATGATTCCGAATACGATGGGCCGAGCAAAGAGTTAATGGACATGGCCGCAACACCTTTGGAAAAACTTATTCGCTCCAAGTAAATATTTTAAATATCCTATTATAGTTCTCACGTATGTTCAAAGTACAACCGGTTAGAATATTTTCTATACTTTCGTTAACCATAAAAAGGAATATATCCAAATGCAAACTTAATACAGGTGCCTATAAACTGGACGTACAATTACGTAAGAGTGCTGTCAGAAGTCAAATAAATCATGAGATTCAACTATAACATTTCATTTTTAAAGAAACTTGAGTAAATTAAACGTTTGAGTAAATTATTATATTTCTAACCACGCTTGAGTAAATTAAACTTTTTTATTTATATTCTTTGAAGCTTGACATATTGAATTTTAATAATAATTTAATTGTTTTATATGTTTAGAAATTGATGACGTGATTATCGACATATTGTCTTTCTATTTATTTTATTATTTAATATAAGTGCAATATAATTGTTATTTGTACAGTTTTTATATTTACTGCAAGTTTTAATCAGCTACCCGAATGACGGTGATCTTTCTCAATTAATTATTATTGATTGTAAAAAAGAATCTGTTATCGAAAGAGATTTGTAAGAATCGACCCTTGTTATCGAAATGTACAGGAAAAGTAACAGTTTGCTAAACAGCGTAATTAACAAAGCACGTTAACCGTATCAGGGACAAAATAGCAAGCCATTGACTACGTCTTTTATCGCTTGCAGATGGCAAGACGCTTGCATACAATGGAACGGAGCTCCCCTAATGTAAACGGCAACACTTTCACCCGTGTCTCTCTGTGACTTCACCGATTTTAACTGTCCACGTGTCTTCGTGTTCTATTGTTCAATCGCCGCAGCTCCGCTAGTGACTTCGTAAAAGTTTCTTTGAAAATGAGGGAATATGTATTTTCGTCGGAACCTCGATCCGGATCAGTGACGGGAGAATCGATACCGTTTGATGAATTCGACAAACACCTCCCGACACGCGATCGCGTGAATCGCAACGCTTTCGAACTGCATGGAACTAACGATTCAACAAATAATTGCACATAGATCATTCTTCGCGCGATAAATAATTGGAGAATTTCATTTCGGCTCGAAGGTCCGCGCGTCTTCGAATTCGTCTCGAATCAAATATTTTCGTCTGATAAAAAATTAATAAATCGAGGGTAAAGAAACCTTAAGAAATATTCCCGCGATATGAAAAAAGCTTGGTTATTCGGACGTGTACTAGTCTTCTTAGAAATATTTCAAAATAATTTTGGCTAGTTAATCATTCGTCGTCGCAGTGATCCGAAACGGTAAAATTCATACTAAAGTTTTACTCTCGAGAATCCGATCGTGACATAAACGAGATAATACCGAAGGATGATCCACCCTCATGAATTGTTTCACCAGTTGATTTAGAATATAATTACAATAAATAACGTAACTTCCGAAACTCAATGGTTAAAAAGTTGTTGTTAACAGGAGTTGAAATATGAATGTAATGAATGTGTAAAAATAAAATGCGAAATGTGTAAAATACAATTTGGATCGTGTAGCTTGAATAACTCGAACAATTTATACTCGAAAATTATTAAATGCAAGGTTGAGTCAATAGATATCACGAACGATACTATCTACAAATATACACAAACCGGAATGATGCTGAGAATCTTGAAATATCTACAAGATTATTAATTATCAGAAGCCACCCGGAAAAATGAACTGAGAAAAGTTAAAATGTCGCTTACATCCCTTCATTTCCTAACAGTTCCATTCAATGTCTTCGTTCAAACCTGCTTTTTCAAGAAACGGTGCAAAGAATATTTATCTTATATAAAGATCCACAGCTTAGTCGCAAGAACCAGAAACGCGCCAAAAGCTGGATCCTTTCGTAACCGCCGGTACTTGCATCGATAAAGCCGGTAACCGTTAGCGAAGACCCGATGAAAAATCTTAGAACAATGGTCCCCGGCACGGAACGGAAGCCATCGGTTTTCCCAAGCGTCGAATTTCGGCTTTCACGCAGCTGGGAAAGCGGAGGGTAGCGTGCGCGCTCGCGGTACACACATACTCGCGCGATTTCCACCTGTCGAAAGTAAAATACTTGTTCGGAAGCGGGGCCAGGAAGGCGTTCGGTTGGCCGTCGATTCCCCCCTTCCGAACAATGGGGCACTTCCCGAGTGCCGTTCCACAGAGCTCTTTGCACGTTCGCGTTTCGCTGTGGCGAGTCCTGCTGGCCGCTAAGCGGACAAGTGTGCCTGTTCCGGTGTCTCTCGAATCTTCTGGGACCCTCGTGGATCGTATACAAAAAAAATTTGGTTACTCGAAGGAAACCTGGGATCTCGCAGATCGTATCAAATAAATCGAACGAGAACGATCCGCAAGCCCCATGGTACCCCGATGTTCAATGCCGAGGGATCTAAAGTGGAGAGACGGAAAGTGTACGGCGGTGTTTGATTCTCGTTAAAGGATGACTGAAGTGAATGTAGCCGGTTCCCGCGAATGGTGATGGTTTGAATGGAGATATAGTTTGTTGGTGGTTTGCGGCGATCGAGGGAACCACTCCGAGTGGCGAAGAAATTTGGAGCGTTGAGCGATAAGTTGTTCGACGAACGCTGATTGGGGTAAGTAGCCGTTGCTGCTGATAAAAGACAACGCGAAATGCCGAAGAACAATGTGTTCTGTATTTTGTTATTTGGAATGTTTTATGTAGCTTCTAACGTACTATTAATAATGCTTCATGGTGGAAAGGATTAACGCAATTAAATGGTACTTTTACTTGTCTGGCTACTACTGTGTGAATGCAGTAACGCTGTGTTGATTTCTTATACCCTCATGGTGGAATCTTGCTGAGAGATGTGTTTTTGCGTGCGCAATAAAAATCGAGCTGCGACGAGTGTACTCGTCGAGCTGTCTAGGAGTATACGGATACTCGAAAAGAAAAATATGTAGATCAATTTTAAATCATGGTTTGTAATTGTGACAAGTTGTCTTCATTACTTGTCTCGAGGTAGATTCTTCAATGCTGCTGGTATTAGGTCCTTCTGAAAGTAATTTCGACTTTTGCGCAAAATTTATGACATCTTTTTGCCAATAAAGGACGAGACTACTCTAGAATAATCGCAAAATGAACGACACATCGTTGAATAAAATTCACTATAAATATTTAAAATTCGCATTTCAACTCTCTTTGAAGGGCATTATTATCTTCCGTACAATCTGATGTATATGCTCGGGCTTAATAGCACCGTGCGCACAGAACCAAGTGTTGAAAAACCGAGTAACGAAGGAAACGAAGTGATTCATCTGATTCGTCCCCCGTCGAATCGGCGGGGCCGCGGCGCGCCGTGAATGCTGGCCAGGGGGAAGAACTTTACGCCGGTTGCCCATAGCAGTACGTTTCAGTTTACGGTCCCATGAATTCGAGGAGTACCGTGGCCCACATAGCCATCGTATCCGGCTCGCGTATCCCGTATAAATCATTTGGCCCTACTAGGAATCCTTGTTCCCCGGCTTATTTCCGCTTACTCTCGCGGGGCAGCTTGCTTTTACCGCTTTTGTTCCAGCCGATAGAAAACGTAATTGGCGACTTTAACAAGGATACGGTGATTACACCGCCGCTTCTCGCTGCTAATCTTTAACCGAAGCCTCATCATCGACGTACCGACGCGACCGCGGCGCCTCGACCGTTTCTGCTATTTATTATTACGAGATCGAGGGCGAAACCGATCGAAGTGATCCACGGATACAACCGGGAAACTTGTTGAAGTAAACTAGATTAGAAAGTTCTCGGGTCCTTGTTTTCGAAACGTGGTGCAACGTCGTGTAATTAACCCATCAGATTGTTTCATCGATCAATTGCAGGGCCGTGGAAAAATAAAGAGGACCCTGTGTTCGCCGGGGATTCTCAACGATTTTCCTATTGATCGTTAAACGAGAATCAGTTCACAGTCTCGTTCGGTTCGATACTTTAAGAAGATCGTTAATGAATGGTCTCCATTGTCCTTGTTCGTAAAGTACGTTTTGTTTCAGGATAATTTAAAGACTTTGAGGTCGCGAATTTTCTCGAAAGTTTAATATCATGTACCAAAGTGTTCGATACTGGGATTTTTTATAACTTAAATAATCAAATCATTTGCTTGCAACTTTAATAATTAGTACCTGATGTTGCCAATATGGCGGCATTCGTCCTTGCAGATTTAAATGAATAAAAAGTGAAAAAGATGGTAATTTACATTTCATAAAGAATATATAGGAACTGTATATTACGCGTTGCAGCATTTAAAGAAGCAGCTGGTATAATGCGTGCCCTTCTTCCAGCTGAGAAAGTGAATTGTAAGGAAGCCAATAAGGGCGCAGGCTGCACCAGCTGTTTATTCCACACCTTGACTGTCGACTTAATAATCTTTGAAATTAAAAACAGGAAAGCCAATATGTACGATAATGTCCACTATTCTTTCAACCTTCACACCTTTTGTAAATCTCAATTAATACATTTGATCGTACTAGCTCGAACCATGAATAACTTCCAGTTTTTCACGAGACATTTATTTAGTCTTCTTATTTATTTTTTTGTTCTTTTTTAATTTTATTTGGTTTCAACCCTTATCTATTTAGTGAAAGCGAAACTCGTTTTTCCCGGTGACTCATAATGGATAAATACGAACAATGGATTCTATCTAGCTGTGCCGGAAGTTATTGATAAGTCGACTAGATATATTAGCGCAAAAATTCATTTTCAAAGCAAACAATTGTATATCTCATTTCTGAAACATATGACTCGAGAGTAATCATTGTTTCTGTGAATAGTGACAATAAAAAGGAAAGCAAGAACTTATTTTTTAACACGTCGGCTTATTGGCACTTATTGGTAACACTAATATTTGACTAGAAATTCATTTCTATTTATTTTAGAATAAACTTTTAAAAATACACTAAATAGAATAAACTATCAGAATGAACTAAAATTTATAATACACTTAAATATAATAAATGTGAATTTCAATTTAATAATAATAAATTTTAATTTACAATGTGAACTATTTTAATAAACTAAAATAAGTTGACTAAATTCATGAAATGTCAAAGTGACACGGTAGCATCCACTGCGATTAATTTTAACTTTCTAGTTTCAGCTCCATTCATTAAATTACTATAATTTCGCGGGTACATTTAAGCCTGACATCAAGTACTTAACGTGTACAGTAAAAATGATTCGTTCCAGTCGAGTGGTATTTAAGAAACCTTCGAACAAGGAAAAAGGAGAGACCGTTTTCTCAGAGGCCGATTCCATCTTTGGCCTGAAACGCGCACTATCGTCGAACTATCCCTCTCGCCACCCCCACTTACCGGATTCGGATGTCGTTCCACGTATCTAGGTTTCACGTAATAAAGTAGTTTCTTCGCATGCTTTCTAACCACGCGTTATGTTCACCGGTTGCAGACACGGACGCTCGTTTTTTTTTTGGCCCGTCACTGGATCATCCGACATCGATCCAACAAATGTTTACGCTCGCTTTTGTTGTTCGCTGTTTGCTCGTGCCCCACGGCGCACGGGGCAACTATCGCTTACCGATTGTGTTTCTCGTGTCAGTAGAACAGTAGAACCATTATTAGACTACAAGGTTTCCCGGTACATGTGAAACTTCGGGGAAAGAATACAATGGATGATACGTAGAAGCTTATACAGTCATGTAGGAAAGTAAATTAACGTTCGCTGTTTCTAGAGAAATGAATGTAATTAAATTATAAATACGTGTAAATGAAACTGTAAAGTTTTGGGAAAACATGATACGGTGTAATGGGACCCTCGAAATTGGCGATGCTTACTAAGTAAGTTATGGCAGGTGGTAGTATGTTTGGAAAAAAGGGGGAAGCGGAGAATGGTGGCTACGTAAAGATGACCTTAAAATGTGTCGATAGTGCGGTCATGTTTAGCAATACATAGTTTCATTAATAACGACACAATCCTCCTGGCATGTTACACTTTAAGTAAATATAATAAAGGAATTTATTTTCTAATCCTTTATAGATAAAAAAAAAATTTTTTTTTAAATTTTAAAACGACCCATGACTTTGCGATAAGAATATATTTATACTGATCGCAATATATGTGACAGACACAATCTGATAATAAGCAACTATGTTTTGATAATCCAGTTAAGTCTAATCAAGATCTGATAGCGTTTTTCTTTCTTGTTTGTAATGAGTAATTTCCGAGTTGACTTCGACGTAATATCTCTCTTTGATTGATGCGACACTTCCTTTCCATTCTTTTCTTTTTCAAAAAGAAATTTAAAAATATGAATTCTGTATTTCCTGCAGTCAGTGAACATTGTAGGATTACGTTTACTCGCTATGTTTGTTTTGCAACGATTCAACACTTCTTGCAACATTTTAAACGTGTGCAATTTCACTTTAACCCTTTACATTTCGAGAATTTTTCCTGATCACCTATCAAAAGGTCGGAAATATTTATTTTTACAGCAGTAGAAAATAATGAAAGAAAAATTGTTAATGCTAAAAGTACCATAATTATCGGTATTTTTGTTGTCCCCCCTGAAAGGGAAGAATTGAGTGCAAAGAATGAAACTCTCCATAATCTCTTTTCCCATGATTTTCTGTCATTAAAATTGATTATCTAGAATTTAGAAATAATGTCGGTAAGACAAAGGACGGATAAGGGTTAAATAACAAAATAATTAAACAGCGCGAATCTATGGGCACTACCTAACGATTACACGTCGAATTCCTAAATCGCAATCTCTCGACAATAACTGCTAATCGAATCGTAAATGTTTTTCAATTATAGATGCATCGGTGGATGCTGGGACCGGTGAAGGATGTTCTTGGTTCGCCATGAGACACAACGTTCTCAGGATCCTGCCAATTCTGTGCTGCACGCTGCACTTCTACAGTGGACAATGTGGGTCCTCCTCGTTTTCTCACGCCACCTGTTCACCTCCTGCCCCTGCTTCCACCTTTTCGTCCCGTCTGTTCCGCGGTTTGCCCTGCTCCCTTGTCTTCCCAGCCTGCCTCTACCTTAGCCAGTGGCGGCGACCAATTTGCTCGCGACCTTAATCGGTCCCCTTCTTCCGTTTCATCACACGGTTGATCGCGTGCGAACGGTTACGCACGGGGATCGCAGGTTGCAACGGAAACTAAGGCCTGAGATGACTACGAAAGTTCCGTTTCCCTTCGATGCCCGTCGCCGGCATTCGCGGAGACAACGATCGAACGATTTGGAAAGTTGACGACGGTCTTGCGAAAATTGTGACACGCTAGTCTATCGCCGGTGTCCTTTTCTTCCTAGGTCTTCTTCTTCTTCTTTATTTTCGTTGCTTTTGAACGCTCCAGGGACGATGGAAATGGGTGATCCACTTCGCGAGCGTGTTAATAATTATAATTAACGTTTCTTGCACTGCTCTACGCGATTGCAAAAAAATATTGAATACGGCATGACAGGGAAGTGCATTTGCGACGAGGTGGGCACAGGTGGTAAGAAACGACGTGTTTCGTAAGTACGTGGACGTGATATCCGCGAAACGTGATAGGAGAGAGGCGGGTGAAAGAGATATTTTCATTGGAAACTGGACAGCATTGTAATTAAAATGGTATTCTAGTTCTAATTGGTGGAATTAGGTGGATTATCTGATTAGGAAGAAACACGGTAGTAATTTGTCTTTCTCTGCAATTATATTGTCCACTTTTATTTGGAGAAAATACAATTATATTGATGATGTATGTTACTTATTTGTTTAATACTTACATAGATAGTGAACAGTCAGAAATATTTTGTTCTTCGCGTGGATCCTTTTTTAATAAACAGCCTAAATTAATCCAGTTTTATAAAACTTTTATTATTTAAGGATGACATTTTCTCCATAAAAATATCAAAGGTTAAACAAAGTATTTTTAAACATTTCTTCCAATCTGTCCCGCGAGTTATTTGTGTTCATTGTTAGCATGGATTGTCACTAAATAATACAGACATTTTCAAAACGACTGACGTTTACATCAGTTTAAAAAGGTTTAAAAATACAATAAAA
The DNA here is from genome assembly GCF_028453695.1 of Augochlora pura. Classification (NCBI taxonomy): domain Eukaryota; kingdom Metazoa; phylum Arthropoda; class Insecta; order Hymenoptera; family Halictidae; genus Augochlora; species Augochlora pura. Next base: position 13,979,669 of record NC_135772.1, on the reverse strand, counting down.
AGTTAATTGAAAAATTATTCTGAATACTATCCAGTAGTTCCTTGTTTCTTTTAAAAATATATTGAGTAGATTAAATATATTAGATAAACTGAGAGTTACAATTAGGATTGTTCTGAAACTGAAGTACATACTGGCAAAAGTATCACCTCATTTATTGGCGTTTAATAGATAAATTGTATATTCAGACGTCTGCTAAGTTATAGCAATGATAGCTACTTGTACGAGAAGGGATGAAATACAATGGAATGACTGGAATTACACTTTAAAAGTTTAAATTGCTTAGCGAAGAGTGAATGGAAGGGAAACTCTGATTAACACTTGATTCATCGAGTTCCTGGTTTTCGTGCGCGCCGTTGAATAATTAATTAATGAAATCCGCGGACACGGATTTTCCTCCGTGCGTGATTTCGTGTAACTGCGCGATACTTTCTTTGCTAATCATAACTCTCGACAATTTTGTCGGGAACGTTAATCTGCTTATTCACGCGATCGGTATCCCTCATTTCCATAACAGTCACCCGTTATCTCGTTATACAGGAAGCTCGTCAGTTGTTGAGATAGCGCATAAGCGAGCATTTTACTTGTAAATTTTACGTTACTTCTTATTGCATAGACTGGTTAATAGAGCTTGTAGCATAGCGGATAAATAATTCTAAGGATGAATTTCGCCGTTCTTACAATTGCAACATTTTTACGGCTGTGTTTTCTATTTCTAGGACAAATGTACTGCGAAGAATTTGGTTATTTGTTCTAATACAGTTTAAGTATACTATTAGTAATTTATACCTCCTAAATATAAATTTTTAATTGAATTTTCCAGATTACATTTCTAAAATTGAAAGTAAAACACAGTGGAACCTCGATTATCTATGCTAATCAGAGTGACACTAATGTTGAACGTTACTTAGTGACAAATTTGGTTTTTATCAATTATTATCGTAGATCGTTTTGCATACTGGTCGGTAAAATAAAAAATTGTAATATGGGAGGACCGTATAATCGATGTTCTAGTGTACCGGAAAGATTTAATTACGAAATTATTCATTCATTTGAGTACTTAAATCACATTTACGCGTAATACGGTAATTTGTACTTTGTCACGCAAATTCTCTAAACTATTTAGTATCATTGCAATTATACATGTATGTAATGCAGGACCTTTCACACGATGACTGACCACCGTTTCTTTCTCAAATGCTGAAAAATGTGTTACCTGTTCTCTATGACGAATATTTGTATTTGACTTTCTCAATTTTATACATTTGAGCATCAATTCTATAACAAAATTATATTATAAGCGACAAGCAAATTTCCTTCATTTTTTCAATATTCATTTACAATTCGTCGTTTACAAAATGACCCACGTGGCGAAAATATTTATCGTTGTGGCTCGAAAGTGGTCAGTGTCCGTTGGCTTCCGACTATTTTCAGCAGCGCGATGCTACGTTAAAAATCCCCTTCGTCATTAAGGCGAATACCACATCGTTCCCTCCTGGAAAAGTCTTCGAAGCGGCAAAAATATTGATTGTTCTGGCTCGAGAGCGGCCGGTGTGCGGGCCCGTGTGCGTCGACTCTTAATCAGATTATTCTCCGCGCTGCAGTGCTACGTTAGAATCCACCTTCGTTAAAGCGAGTATCATCGTTTTCTTGTGGAAAAGTCTTCGGATCGGGGAGGGAAAAAAGATTACGAAAGGCAACGCCGCGCCGGAACGTTGCATCGTCGACGGCGCGCCGTGAGTTGGCAGCAGGCGGAACTCCGCTCCAAGGGAGCGCGCACGTCTAACCCTCGTGCACAAGCTCCTGTTAAATGACGTCTACGTGTGCAGCCACTGGTCGACACACGTGGATCTACCGTGTTTCTGTGTGAATATCTAACTTTTTATCTGTACGACGGATCGCGAACGTGGATGACCACTCCATCCGCCACTGGAATATAGGTTTCTACCAGGGCACTTGCCATTGCTCGGTGCTATGGCCGCCTGAACTTCGCTTAGCCCAATATGAACTCAATTAAATTTCCTGTATGATTGTATTATCAGTTATTTGTACACTAGCAGACAAATGATTAAGACGGAAAAAAGACGCACTGTGGTTGCAAGTCTTCTACGAAAACGACTTTCATTAATCCCTTACACTATTATAACGAGTCAGACTTGTGATACAGATTCCATGCAAGATCTACTAAATATGAATATTATTAATTTCTTCTACTGAATATTATTAATTTCTTCTACGTTGAAATAAAAATAAATTCTTCTGTTAGCAAAGCTTAGGAACAAAAATACATAAAGACAATAAAAGGAAGAAAAATTGTTTGGTCCTTTTATTAAAAATATTAAGGATAAATAAGTGCTAATGAACGCAGCGTAAAAGGAATCGTAGTGCAAAGGGTTAAGGGATATTTTAGTGTAAACATTTGAAGAAATTCACCCTTTCCAGCTTTCATACATTAGGCGACGATTAAGTAGTTTATTGATAATTTAACTGTGATCTATGGGATGGTAAGCATTCCATATAAGAGTCACCGTTGTTCTCAACTATTTGCTAAACCAGTTTTTCAAACCCCGGAAACCCCAAAACCACATCCAGGCACCGTTTCTCAGCACGCATCGAGGAGACTTGATCGCGTGTATCAGCAGGAAGCTGAAAAAAAAATCTTTGTTAGTATTGTGCCAACCGAATCTTCTCCCCACTTCCGGCATCTGAAAGCTGACCTTCAACAGCAATGTTTCAAGAAAACCGCTTTCAAGTTCTTTAAATTCGTATTTTGAACTTTTCGATTTATTCCTAAAGAGCAATACATTTTCTTTCTTACCTACGTTGATTACCACCACTTTCTTTGTCCTTGATCATTTCCGTAAGAAAATGATTTTTATTTCCCGTATGATTTCAATTACTTTCATTTTAGAATTTACATAATGGAAAAACTTTGTTTCGTAGATTCTGCACGATATCGTGAGTCTGACACGATGTTTATAGTGCAAAGGGGTTGATAGGATTTTCAATTATTTTACTACACTAGTGGAATCTTAAAAATCATTTCCTGCATAATAATATAAAACGAAATTATTAGATTATATCATTGGGGAATGATTGAAGTTGCAATCGCCGTTGACATAGAATAATTTGTTAATAAGTTCTTAATTAGATATTGTAGTCTCTAAAAGATTATAAAGTTAATGTCAGGGCCTGGAGACTTATCGTACTTGATTTTTATAGTGATCCGTGACGCGCGATGTTTCCTGGAGAATGGTGCCACCGCCGCGCACCTCTTCGTCAACGAAGATCTACCGGTCGGTGACACCGTGGGCGTCCTCGGTGTGCTAGGAGATCCCTCACCCCAGGGTGATATCGAACTCAGGCTCCAGGAGATAGACAGTCCTGTCGCGTTCGCAGCGTATTCGAAGAACCTGTCTCTGGTCAGACCCCTTGACAAAGAGGGTATCGACGGACCTGCCAGCGTCTACGTGAATGTCATTTGCGAAAGGAAACACACGTTGGATCCAGTAAGCTTCAATTTACCATTGTGCAGTAACGAAATTACAATCTACTACCCTATAATATTGTTAATTTCTTCTGCATTGCTTAAAAAGAAATTCTTGCGCACAACAAGGAGTACAGATGATACGAAAATGCGACACGTTAAAAACATAGTTCATTACTTCACGAAAGTTGCGATATATTTTATTCGATGTTGATCGGTGCAAAAATACTTTATTTTATACATAATAATAATAACAATAATAATAATAATACATAATAATATTATTATACATAGATAAATGTTATAAAAAGTTATTATGTTTGCACCATGTTACATCGAAATCATACTTTTAATTAATTCTCATTGTTTGCTTCTTATCAACAGGGATTCGTGATACCAGTTAATATTCGCGTGACTGACGCGAATGACAATGCCCCGCAATTTGTTAACGCGCCTTACGTACTTAATATCTCGGAGGTAATACGCTTGTACTTGCCCGAAATACTTGCACAATCAATATATACTTATTCTTTCGACTTTATTGTCTCAATTTTAGGTCACTGTGGTTGGCACAAGGGTTCTGCAAGGGGTGCGAGCCGTGGACGCCGATCAGCCAGGACCCTTTTCTACTGTACAATATGCTGTTTTACCCGGACCGCATTCAGTAATTTATATTTTTCATTACAATTACACAAAAATCGCATAAAATTTATTTTACGTACGATAAATGCGCAGAAAAATATACAGGTTAGACAGATAAAATGTTACAATTAAAGCAATTGTATTACAATTAAAGCAATTGTTATGATTTAAAGTATAAATAAATAAATATAAATATCCGCGGCATGCGCATTATACAGAATAAAAGACATTTTTCAGAATATTTCAAATACAAAAACAGAAAAGAAAGTTTCTTACAAAAGCATGAATTTGTATAAAGGGACTGATTATTATAAAAATGATCACCGATCAAATTGTTGCTCTAGATTGTATGCCTTCTACGTCAATACGTTTTTCCAGGACTATTTCGTATTCGTGAACGCTTTGGAGGGGACCCTGGTTCTTAGGAAGCCACTGGATTACGAGAGTCTATCTAATTTCTCCGTTGACATCCGCGCACAGGTAATTAATAAATACAATTGCAATTATTTGAAATATCGTGAGTTTACAAGAGAATTGTTTTCTACCATCAGGATCAAGGGAATCCACCGAAATCGTCCACCACGACGCTCCACGTGAACGTAATCGATGCTGATGACCAGAATCCTGCCTTTCAAAGTGATCAGTATAAAATCATCATCCCTCGACAAATAAAACTGGTACGACTACAAAACGTTGCTAATATCATTCTGAGGTCATTTGAAGCAACTTTTTCATTAATTAAAAAACTTTTCAACGACTTAACGTTTTAAGTAATCTAATTAATTAAAGAATTAAGTCAATTAATTAAAGAAGCACTATTGCGTTGCCTAATGTTTTTAACGAAGAGAACGCTGTAAAGATCTGTGGCATTCATACGGTTGAAGATTGCAGAGACTGATAAATTGAGTATGAATCGAATATATTTTTTAGCGGAGAGTGCTGATAGTGGACCCTGCTCCGATAAAAGCTGTAGATCAAGACGTGGGAATCAACGCACCGGTAAAATACACGATCCAAGGTGGAATTCTGCCGTTCCTTACGTTAAATCCTGATACTGCCGAAGTTACCATCACGCGACTGCTACACGAGCATGAACTGCTCTCTCCGGCAACGATCGTTGTCAAGGTAAATAGCGTACTCCATTATTGCACTTGATTAAACTGTTTCACGGACAGTCTTGGCACCGGCAAAACTAGGGCTAATTACCGATTGACCCCAAAAACTTTAACATTTAAACAATTTATATGGTAATTTATGTTAGAATTTATACGAACACCAAGAACTTAAGATTCATTATTTCGAATTTTCTCATTTGCGAGCCTTGAAACACACGCTGGTCAACGCAAAAGTTGACAGTTTATCAAGGAAAAACCAATACTACATTAAAAGCTAATATTCAATTTGATTGTACATGGCGTCATCCGCGGATACGGTGAAAATTTATAATAATAAGACGAATAATACCATCGTTCAACTAAATATTAATGTATTTATCGAGTGATGCGCCTGACTAATGATATGATGGAATGAGATGGAACGGTGATTCCAACGCGTGGACAGTCGCTAAATCGCTATCGCCGCGTCTAATCATTTATGCCTTGTACAGTATTTTCTTTATCTCTGGCAGATATGTCTCTTATTTTTAATGTATCGGCTCTCGAAAGATATTATTTGAATTTATTACACGGTGTGCTTTGTTCATTGGTAATCGAAATTGCTATTATTATTGACAAAATGAAGGTGAACGCTTAGCCGTGAATCGTAAATGTTTAACAAGCAATGCACTTAAAATGCAAATAAACACTGAAGATAAAAACTGAATGAATGCAATTACAGGCCACGCAGGTAGACAATGCGGACAAATATGCGCTCTCGACGATCGTTGTATCCCGGGAAAGCGATTGGAGCGTGGAGCCCACCGCTGGTAAGCAATTAACAGTTACGTTTGATCGATTCCATTCCTAAAACAGCACTAATCAATCAAAACGACGCGAATTAGGCGGAAGATTGCCTATCAAGTTCATCAGACGGGATCATCACACGAGTATCCCCGAGAACACGCCACCCGGTAGCGTTTTATTAACGACAGGAGTGAATAAAGTGGATTCCGTGAGTACGAAAAACAGAAATTGATGATCCGTGCTAACGAACTTTCTCATACGTATATCTGCGTACGTGTCTGTTCCAGAATTTAAGGTTCTGGCTGGTCGGAGCGATCGAGGATCTAGAGAGATTCTCCATCACGAACTCCGGCGAGCTGATATTAAAAGGAACTTTGGACTACGAGAGACGAATCCATCATAGTTTTCTGGTTCGCGTCACCGACGGCCATCATGTGAGTTTCTTAACCCTCGTCGTTTGTTCGGGTCAATTTGTTTCTCGAAAGCGGAGCGTTCCTCTTACTTGGAAATTTTCGTGCTGGTATACAAATTAACCAATACCAATAATTTATCGCACGCAAGAATGAAGAAAATGAAGGATAACTTCATTGTATTGACTCGTAAAAATTACAAGAGTCCATTTATTGAAATCGCACGCATTTATGATTAGCTGATATCGAACATTTTATTTCAGAACGACACGTCGCGGGTGAACGTTTCCGTCGAGGACGTAAATGAATGGGAACCCCGGTTTCGTCATCCCAGATATGAATTTCACGCTGCAACCTTGAAAGAGGGATCCATTGTCGGTGAGCTACTTTCTCTTGCACGGTTTCGTCCTATGAATTCATTAATACCCGGTCATGCGATCTTAATAATGATATCTTTAGGAAAACTGGAGGCCGCCGATGGCGACAGAGACGACAAAGTTAGCCTGTCTCTTCGAGGTCCCGATGCAAGGTATTGTTAAAACTACGCGTGTACATTTGAATACTGTATAAAATGACATAGAAGGATCGTCTGTAACATATTAAAATATTAACTATTAGAGTCACGTTTATTAGGACCTTTCAACAATGTTTAACAAGTACCAATAGCCTAAGAAGTTCTGAACTCTTCTCATCACTCTGCGTAAACACTACTTAATATAAATCACTAAAACTTCAATTGCATCAGGTCATTCGAGATTCGAGACAGCGGAGAGCTGATGCTGAGGACAGCATCAACGATCAATGGTTCCCTGGCACGATTGGTAGCTGTCGCTTCCGACTCGGGTCGTCCTCCTAGGTATGCAAAGAAAACAGAAATAAAAGAATTCCTAACGTCGTCGATTACTTAATTTCATATTGTTTTACGGAGTTATGTTTTATACTGTTATACCAGGTCTAGTATGATCCCAGTTATCGTCCACATACCAAACACTGGGTCATTGCCAATTGCTGCGAGAGCTGCACCTGCCTGGTTGGGCAGTAGCGTCCTGCTGGTTGCAGTGTTCGGCGCTGTCTTGGGTCTTCTAGGAGTTATTATACTCGTTCTAATCTTGTACATATATAAACAGTAAGGAAAACAATGATTATCTTAATTAATTCGACCGATTATAAGAATCGTTTGCATTTTCGTTACACTTTCGGATGTTTGAAACTATTTCGGATATATAATGTAATCTAGAATGAACGAACGAATGCAAAACACAAATTATAAATCACAGAATACTGCTATCTTTTTATTTCAAAAATACACGCTTTCGATGAAATTTTCTAGTACAGTATAGAACATCTAACATCTGAAAAGATTAGCGTCATTTGTTCCAATTTGAAATAATGGTTTCGACTTATTCGAATACTTTCGTCTCAAATCCGTAACCCTAGCAATGGTGTACGTACACAATATCGAACTGTTGTTGGTTCTTACAGTAAGAGGCCAAAGACTAGCGGGTCCGTGAGTTCCGTGGGCACCGGGTACCGAGAAAAATCACCTGTACCTTCTGCACTGAGTCCTACGCCTCAAGTGCTCGGTGCAAACATGCTCCAAGACACTTTGGACGTTCCACGTAGAGGAAATCGTCACGATGTCGCGCATAGTATCGAAGAGAACGACGAGGAAGAGGATGCCAGAGGCGATCGCGACGACGAAGATCGCATTGACCAAGAAACTCTCGAAGATGGCAACAATGACGAAATGAGGGAGATTCACAATGACAGCAATGACGTTGAGAATCCTGTTTTCGGTGCGAAGAACACCTACAGCGCTACTATTAAAAGTGAGTAACATGCTCGAGGAAATAATAGTTGGGTTTATTGAATTTTACAGAGCGTGAAAAATACTATAATGATAATAATTGTTGTGATTGTGATAATATTTTATTATATAGGATAGAAGCAAACAAAATTGTTAAAGCAGATTTACACGTTATACTGAAGATACACAAATGCTCTCTACAATATAGTGAATCCAAAGTAATCCACTCTAAACTATATAAAATCAAACAAGTAAAAAAAAAACTAAAATAGCTGAAGTCCGTATGAAATGTTAATCACAAATTATTTCATTTAGTATTCACTTCCAAGAAATATAATTTCAGAAAGCATAAAATGTTTACTGAATTATTACATCATCTTGCAATCCAAGGTGATTTCACCGCCTTTTCACAGTTTACGAGAAAACACTGCAAACGACTGCGCATCGTATAAAGTGAATGTGTTTTTCTCAAAACTATGTTCTCAGACCTTTCGACACAGTAAATCTTAGAATCCTTCCAACCGTTTCACTTACAATTTCTGCCACAATGTTCTCTATAAAATGATCTGTAACTTAGTAGAGAACTTGTTCGGTATATTTATTCAATGCTTAAATTTTAATTATATAATTAATTATATAATTAAATTTTAATAAAAGATGAATTATAATTAGATACACCGATATAATTATGACACCGTCTACTAGAACTTATTAACAGAGTCCCGACCTCTAATGAATACATTTGTGCAATTTCCAAAGGTTTATCGTCAGCCAGACAAGTACCTCTGTACGCAAGGCACAAAGTGGCACCAGCCCCGCCGAATCCACCCGGTTTGTCCGCAACGTCGAACATCCCCAACATCGGCGGTCTTGTGCAAAACATGAACGACCTAAGCGCGAAGTCGAACTTGAACGCAGCTTCTCGCGATTCTTCCAATTACTCCGGAGAACCTCCAGACCCATTGATGCCAGCCTGGCCCGCTTGCTCCGTCTCGCAGAGGGTTAAAAAACTGTCGTGGGACGATGACGATAGGGTAATTAGGACACTAAATAAATCATTTCAAATTCTACTGGTCGGGGATACAAAGTAATTAAGGGAAACACTGTGATGATCTGAAAAGTAGATACATTTTTGGGAACTTGTTTCAGATCAGTATCAGAATATATTAATTATTAATTATTAGACCGCAGATCATTAAACGAATTTCCATTTTCATATGTTCAAAAATCAAAAATTCTATGTAAGTATAATAGGTACAATATGGTTTGCATTATTTTCAAATTTCGCCCTTGCAATAAATTCATGAAATCAGCGTTTGATTTATTACAATTAATGTATATCTATTATAGTTCATAAACAAAAATTTGTAACCTTCAGACATCTGTTTCCTGTATAACCCTAACCCAGTTGCTGCAAAGTAACTGTTTTTTTTCGTAACCAGTACAATTATACTAAAATTTTGTTTTCATTATCATTATTATTATTATTGCTATTATTATTGCTATTATTATTACTATCATCTTATCGTAATTTGTTTTTAAACAAACGACAGACGGCATCAAGCGTCAAACGGTCAAGACAGGCTTCGAGCTCTGGGTCTGAAAGAACCCGGACATGGTACGGCGAGGGTTAATCACATCGATCGAATTAAATTTATTGCCAACGCGGTTAAAGAACATCGTTTTGAGAAAAACGCGTTGAGAGTTTGATTGACTTCTAACTGATAACATTTGACTTACTGGTTCATTATTACAAAAACATTAATAAAATCAAACAATCTGTAACTAACACTTGTATGTTTCACCCTTCTATAAACGCTATTATTCCTTATTGTTTTCCCTTCCGCGGTTCTTAAAACATGTTTCTTCTCTCTGCAAAAAGATCGACTTTTTCGACTGTTACAGTGTTTCCCCCTCTTAAAATTTCATTAAAATATCTCAACACAAACTTCTTAATTTATACCGCAGCCATCTTGAATTCATTGAAAGTCCTCGATTCGAAATAGTAAGTAACTTTCTCTTCAATTACCCAACGAAGTTAATAATAATAAACCAATAAATTTTCCTTCGGAATGAGGAATAAGAATGTCTGATTGTCAGATCCAGATTACGCTGCATAATTGTATCTTCAATTCTAATTCACTTTTTCACAGAGCAAATACATTTGGAGGGTGTCTCGAGAACGACGTAACTCGAAAACTAATCCTGAAAAAATTTCATTTAACACCTGCTATAATTTGATTAACGAGTGCATAAAGAAAACAAAGCGTTATTATCGACGCGTTTTGCGAAGCGAATTCCCCTTTAGAAAGTTTTCATCTTTCAGACGGTAGACAGCGTCGAGGTTGCGGCTGAAACGAGGTCCAGGAACAGCCAAGTGGGGAACGAACGGCTCAATCTCACCGTGTATTTCTAATTAACCTACGCGAAACGAAAGACTGAAGACCGAGATGGACGAATTCCCTCGCGCGAGATCGCCGTGTCGTTGCCGGATGCGATATCAGTTTCACCATGATGTACATACGCAGTGTATAGTTGACTACATATATTAGCCGAGAACGATTAATGTGTTGGCGCGCGTTGACTCGTCTCCGCTATAGTTGTTTCATTAAAGACATCCAAAGAAACACGTGTTGGTCCTTCATTCCGTGTACACCGTCGCACCGACTCTTTCACCCTATTAGAACCACTGGCAATATTCCATTTTCTTGATCAGCCGCTGAAAAACACCGAAAGCAATTCAGAGGAGGATGCCGTTATAAAAATTGTCGTACGTGTACTAATCGGTCGACTTTCTTTCGTCTCTAAATCATACACTATAAAAAGTATTAAAGGAACTAAGATTAAATGTTGGCCAATAAAAATGACAATTCTTTTCGTATCCCAAATGGCGTCTTATCCAATTGCATTAAAATAAGGTATCTAAACTTGTAGAAGAATTATATTTAAGTGGAAGACGACTTGTGACATTTATTTATATATAACCCAGGAAAAGTAAGAAAAATATTTAACAACACTTTCTATTTTTACGTACAACAGAAAATATCAAACGGTAGTGGAACATGCTTCATAACGTACAGAATACTAAACTAAATGAAGTCTGATTGATCATTTTGAATTGGTTCCGCAATATGTACTAACAAAATTGAACGTAAGTAGCGGTTCCAAAGAAGACAAACTTCCCTTATCCTTGGAATCTGATGAAGGTGAAGTTCCACTTTACGGAGAGAAGCGTGTCAGTAGGTCGGTTCATTAAGAAATGCTGATTTCGCTGGTATTCGGATCTTCTGCTAGTATTCTGGCGTGCCAAAATCCGTTTGAAAAACTAGTAACGACTTCGTTAACACTGTCTCCATGAAATCATCGAATGCCTTCACGGTAATCCACACTTAATAACAGCTTTCGTGCGATTTTTTTTTATTTTGAATTATAAGTGGCATCAACTATTACAATTATGAGCAATTATATACATCTACTGTATATTGGATATATAGGAATGTATATAGGATATATTGGATATATGGATATATAGGAAAGTTTATTTATAAGGTACATGATGTAAACATACATACTTTACAATTTACTAGATTATAAACACAGTGGCAATTGATTAGATGAATCTGATTTTTTAGAACCAAACTAATCTACTTATATGTTTTTTAGATGACGGAGGGACCAGTCCACTAGACCATAACTAGAATGTTTCTTTTTAATTTTGCTATTACTTGGAACGGCCAACAAAAATGAACAACTCATGTCTTTTAACTTTTTATTGTGAACCTATGATGAAAATTTAAAAAACATTCTGATTATGGTCGAATAGACAGGTTTAAAAACTGTTTTAAAGGGCGTCCGAAAATTAATCGGCTCTGTACACTACGTTTACCTGTTCTGTTTGCTCCCCTATAAAATATGAGTAAAAATATTGTTACAGAAAAACTAAAAAGTTCTCAAAATATGATAACATAGCACACAACAATTTTAAATAACGACGTAGAGAAAATAAATCTGATTTTCTTCCCGTCAAATGAAAAGATCATTGATCTGGTTTGCTATTTCTATTTTCGTTTAGTAGTACATTTGCTGAAAGCAAAGGTATTAGTTTTTGGTTTCAGTTGATGTCAACTTTTCGGTGTCTTAAAAAGTGCTCCTGAGTTAATTAATCTGCTCACAATTCGATATCAGAGACTATACGGGAGGAACAGCATAGAAAACGAACAAATATGCTTGATGAAGCGTCGCGAAAACGTTCGAAACGAGAGGCAGACGAATCCGACGAAGAAAGTGACTCATTTTTCCGAGGAGGAGAGAAAGTGTCCAACAGTTCTGGCTGTGCACGCGTCCGAATTCCGGATCTCTCTATCGATAGTCGTGCGCGGCTCACGAACGGAAACGGATCGGTCAGATGCGTCAGACTTAAGAAAAGTGGAATGATAACAGCCGCGGTAACGTGTCTGTTTCACGAGTATTATGTGAGTAAAGCATCGATAGCTCAATCGATCGATAATCCCTATGAATATACTAGATCGCTTTAATGAAATAAATATCTTATAAACAGTAATCATGCCGATCTTGTCGATTTCCAAATATTAAAATACGCGAGCATTCGAGTCTCCGGTTGCAAATACTTGTGTAATTGGAATGACGCGCGTTCCTTCTGACTTTCTTTGAGAAAGTTGGAGATAGTTGCATCGCGTTTCGGATAAAAAACTGTATCTTTTTTCCTGGCCGACCTGCTCCTGTTGATTGTCGTATCCTTTTCCATTTCCAGGTTTACCATGAAGGATAAAGGACCTATTCAGCTGTGTCTTCTCGCTCTTTTACTGTTGCACGCCTGCGAGGGATTCTGTGGTAAGAAGAGATAAGAACACTGTAATTTTATTAAAGTTAAATCTGTGACGGTGACTTCGGCAACTCCCGATTAACATTTGTGATGATTTATTAGATAGTTTCTCGAACGTTACAATCAGCGATTCGCCGGGACTATGGTCTGAGATGCTTGAAGACTGGGTAGTCTCCGACTCGAAGACGTTACGGACCGCCAAGGTGATGAAACTGGGCGACAATACCTTGATGATTTCTAGTAAAGTATCGACGCCGAACAAGCGAGAAGTTTCCGAGACTGATCTCTACCTTCTCGGTAAACATATTTGCCTAAGGGAGTATTATGGTTTTGGACATCAGTTCTAAACGTGCTAATACATCTTAATCGATTTATCGATGGCTTAATCGGGATTTACTATTTCAGGAGCGATAGAGAAGCTCGTATACAGAGTAGACTTCTTGGAGAACCGATTGAGAAGAGCGGAAGAACTCCTCTATTATGTGATTTCCGGAAACATGAATCAGAAGAGTGTGTATTCATCCTGTCTATTAGATTTTCAACTCTTTTTGCAAATCGCTATTGAAATTACCACTTTCCAGAACCGTGTCCTGCGAATTACACGAAAATCGGCCAGCATTGCTACCATTTCAGCAACCGCGAATTCGATTGGAAATCATCGGCGAGTCTTTGCCGCGGAATGGGAGGTCATTTGCTGGAATTCGAGAAAGAGGATGAGAAACGAGACGTATTTAGCAGCCTGCAGATAAATTCAAAGTTGAAAGGCAAACACTTCTGGACGGGTGGATTGAATCCTGGTCTTTTGTGGATATGGGCGAACAGCGCAAAGCCAGTTTATCAGAATACGAAACAAACTGTGCCCGGCGACGGCAGGTGAGTGTTGTAATTATTTGTTTGCATATGGAAAGTTACTCCAAATAACCTCAGAAACCCCTCACTTTCCGATTGCGAATGATTTTTGAAACACCTTGTATATATGTATAGTGTGAATTTTTATCTTTTATTTATATATATATATATTTAATATAAATATATTTACTTTTCACGTTTACGCAGATGTCTGATGCTATCTTACAATTCAACGTCCCGACTGTACTCGTATCATAGTGACGATTGCGGAGCAAGACACAGATACGCATGCAAACTAAACATGGACGATGAATCGGCGAACAAAATCGAAAAAACCGCGAGGTCGATAAGGGACAGGCAACCTTTGACGACGTAGCAAAGGAATGAAGTCTGGATGATGTTGCTAACAATATCGAAAAAACCGCGAGGTCGCTCAGGAACTGGACATGGATGTACCTAGTGAAGGACTGAATGATATTGTTAATAACCCATTTTCATATTTATTACGTTCGTATTTATTACCTATTGAATGTTAGTGCGGTAACGAACTGTATGCTTTATATTTAAAAGGTGTTTATTAAATCATTTAATATACACTGTTAATCATCACGAATCCTCAATTCATTACTGACAATAGATGATAAATAATTACAATATAAATTGTAAATGAACACTTCATATAAGTAGCAACGCAATGGTACTGGTATAAATATATGTACAATTAATAAATAACAGTTCTTAAAAATACTTTGAAAATACTGAGAATAGGAAACATACGTAGAATAAGTTCAACTAGACTTTCACCATCTCAGGAATGACCTATTTCGTGTATAAACTTCTAAACGCTTTCCAAGTTTTTCATTGGCGTGTACGTAAAATCATACTGTAAACTTTGTACATTTGTAGTGTAGGAAAATATATCGATCACAATATTTTAATTTCTTACCTCACCTATTCCTTACAAACCTAGAAAAAAATACGTACCCTTCAAAGTAATATATTTTTGTACTGTAGCGTGACGTTAGTTTTTAAGAATTTTGTATATAGGAATAGCTCGATGCGTGACGAGTTCGGTAGGCCGGCGACGCTCGGCGACCGTACGCGCGGCGGAGCAGGTATCGAGAGTCATAAAAGTACGAGACTCTGTGCTCATTGGTCAAGGGCTAGCACCCAAAAATACTATAAAAAGGGCACCTTCAGCCAGAAAAAGGCAATCTTGTGAAAGTCTCCCGCAGTATTGTGGGAGTCTTGCGAGAATCTTGCAAAAGGCACTGTAAAGAGTAGATATTGATAACGTTGACCTCTCTGCCCACCCTTTTAAGAAACTAGTAGGGAGTAGATACCGACAAGGTTGACCTTCCTGACTACCTTGCTTAAGAAAATCTGGATCTTGGTAGATAGGCGTTACGCCTTGACCCAAGTGACGATCCGCGCCGCGACCGAGACGATCCGTCAGTTTGTCCGTGCGAGCCCGGTTCTTTTTAACATTCTCTCAACGTACCGATGAGCATCGTGTAACGTATTTGTTTGTATAAATAAACTATTTCGTTTTCGTTAAAAAACTTGGTTACAGTACATTACCATTTACCTCCAACACCTACTACCTGACCTGAATGCAGGTTCGCTTATTATTTCTGTAAGGATCACTGCGATCTCTGTTTTTTTTCTCTAACATCCTACACTTCTATACATATAGCATCTAATAGCAACCATGTATCTACTTCGAACCGCTGCACAGCGTTTAATTTATACACACAAATTCATATCTATATTAACATACTTTGTCGGATAAGTTCTGGTAACTTATGACGTTTTACATAAGCGCAGAAATTGCGTTCAAGTTCTGACGAATTGATTACTGTGCATCGATTCTCTGATTTATCTTGGAACTCTTTCTACAGTTCTAGTAAGTTTTACGCTATTATTCAGACGCAATCATCATGCTTTTGGGGGACAAAATCGAAGCCAGCTTCTTTGCGGACTGATGGCTCATGATAAGGCTCCTGTCTTCATTGTTCACCAGCGACAAGACTCTGTCGGCCATAGTAATTAAGCCGCCATTATGTATGATCAAACGTTTCGCAGCATCGATATTTTTCAGATTTACGCCACGACAACAGTCGTCGATTACTGCTACCGGATATCCTAATCGAAGACCATCCAAGCATGTTTCTTTCACGCAAACATCGTACGCCAAGCCGCAAACAAATAACTGCGTGGCGCCGAGTTTGTGTAGTTTCTGCTCCAACTTGCTGACGCCATCAGAATCTGTCGCTGCAAATACTGAATAGGTATCCTTCTCCGGATGCGTACCTTTTTGCACCTAAAGTATCAATCGAGGCTTAATAAGAAAATTTAAGTTCATCGAACAAGCATTCTAAACGAAAGAGAATTATACAATAATGAAATCGATGTTATATTTTTATTTATTATATCTGATATTGTATCTGGTACCTTGTATTCAAAAGACAGGCGGAAATAAAAAATTCTATGCTCTACGAATTGTTCAACTGCGACCATTGCTAACAGTCAGTACTTATTTATGTAATATGCACGATTACTCATAGTGACAATTATGCACGATTACTCATAGTGAAAATTATGCACGAACGTACCAGTGAAAATGTTTCTCAGATACCGAATTAAAAATTTAAAATAAAGTCTAATTTACCAGCATTTAGTTTAACGTATTTTCGTTGCATATACACATCATTTATTATATTAACAGTTGTGTCATTTCAATCAATCTTTCGTCAGTAAATATTTAATTGAATTCATTAGTTGTGTTTACATTGGAATAGCGTTCGAATAAAGGAAATTCTACGGTATTGATTTTTCTTCCCTTGTTCTACATACCTGTTCGGATCCAGGGACGATCACAAGGTCCTTGTGAAATTGTGCGCCCCAGGTGTTCATGACGCAGTGCTTAGGCCACAGTATCTGTTCCATGCGAGGTTCCGAGAATATCACGCTATCGAACACCTTCGCTTTTTTCTTTGATACCTGCGCACAAAAATGGTGTTGACTGATTTCTATATAAGCATTGAAAATAGAAAAACAATTATCAATATATGTATTAACATTTTATGGGAGTTATAAGCTTACCGTAATATATATATAATAGAAGATATATAAAATGAAATAATAAATAAAATAGCGATGAAGTTTTAAAGAAGTTTTATCTAGAAATATCGGACAGAAGATTTTTATTTACTGAACTTTGTGCGAGAATATTTGAATATTTTATAGAATATCATGTACAGTACTAGAAATATTAGGGGGTGGGGAAAGGTGGAAGTACGATCCGGCCTACTTGAACCCTCGCACCGTAAATCAAACCGTCTCTCTGACCTTTTATTAGAAACTTTAATTCATCTTTACAAGCTGTATCGATGTACCAAATCTCATCAAAATTTAAACATCAACTCGGGGATCTCCTCTTGTAAGTTCGAATCACAATCCTCTTACCAGAATGCTCACCTGCCATTCGCACTCGGTGACCAGTACGCGCGACGTGACATGGGGTAACCCAGCATACTTAAAAATGCCTAACTTTCTAAAAATATATCAATGAATGCAAGGGAGCAATAGTGGCCAAGCTACGCCGACATTTACCGAATAAGGTTACCCTCAGTCTCCGGCGTCATTGTTTCATCGATTACTTACGACCTACAACGGTAGAATCAGAACATGGAATCGACACTCGAAGTGTAAACACTTTCGTCTAGCGACCTCCCAGGTCCGATGGAGACCCTGCGTGGTTGAAACCTATTACGATGGATCGATGCTGATAGAAATGGGAGCAGAGCGTATTCAAGAATAACACGACGTATTGTACTGATTCTCTCGTTATTAGATAAAAGATGCGAACTAAGTGTATTTCTAAATTATGATAGAACAAAATATTAATTGACGAAAATGTTAGTTGCAGCTTTATTACTGCTAGAACAACCTAACCCGCTGAAATGACCGATTTTAAATTCTTTTTAAAGATGCATCTTATCAGGGAATTAATACAGAAATGATAATATTTTCAACTTCTACGAAAAATCTGTATTTTTTAATTTAATGTGACTATGTCAAGTCATTGTAAGTCATTTTGCCTATGTTTCAAACGTAATTTACCTTCAAAATTCGATTTCAGTTATTAATCGTTAATATTGTAGGACAAACATGTTTATTTTTGCGATGCTCAGTATTTTTATGAGGCTTACAAATTAAAGAATGTATGAAAGGATGGCGTGCATTTCTCTTCCTGACTTGGCAGTAAAATGTGAAAGCTATAACCCCGTCGATAAATATTAATCAACTATGACGTGCGTACCTTCGATTCCGGATGAATTTCCCTCAAATGCAGATTCTCATGGAAACTGATATGATTCTCTGGATGATAGTCCATTGAGTAAATAACTTTATCGAAGAGTCCATATTTTGTTAAACGATTTATTGGTTCCACAGCATCAAACCCATCTTGATTGCCTTCGCAAGTACGTAGCGCTAACGTACCGTCAATAAAATCATTTTGTATATCTACGACGAGCAGCACGTTCACCGGTTCGAGTGTCATTTGCAACCACTTATGAAATCTGCATTTGATAAACAACACAAGCTTATGAAAATTACGTGCCTACGTAATTTGCATGCAATTTTAATCAATTTATTTATATCCGTACATATTACTTTATTCAGCGACCTTAAAATATACATGAAAGCAAAGCAATTCATTTAATGAAATGAAAATAGAAGCGTTAATATAAAGAGTGTTCCCGTCTAAACCAGATCATGTCAAAATGTCTCCGCGAATAATAATGTTACAAGAAACATTTACTATGGAATTTGGCTGGTATCAGAAAACGATTAAAATTAAAATACATTGAGACGTGCCTCATGATTTGACTTTGAGATGACCTTTTACTCCAAACATAAAAACGGAACAAAAGCGACGAGCGCCAACCTACGAATATAAATAATGTTTACGATTACGCTCGAATAACTTTTGATTAGGCCACCACCAATACAAAATGATTGCCATTATATTATGTGCCACTCCCTCCAAAAACAACTTATGTGAAGAACTCTTGTGTCTATTGTTAAGGACACACGAGTTATTCAAGTGTGCTGTTTCAGATGCCCTACCCTATGCACAATTTATGTGTATGTACATGTATGGATTACGCTGCAGTTAATGTGCAGTGTTGAACAATGTACTTGAACACCCATTGTGCATTCAGAAAAACATCAATGATTTTAGACAATTTATTTCAATAGAAAAACACCTTCTTCCATTCATTTACTGAAAAGATTTTTATTAGTTACTGGCGCCAAATAAAGTATTAGTTGGCTAAATCTATCAAAAATGTGTTTTTCGGATTTTTAACTACGAAATTAATACATAGTTTTTACTGTTTGGAAAACTGTCATTAACCACATTGTAGGTACACCAACAGGAGGCTAACGAAATAATTGATTTTTGTAAACAAAATTGAGAACAAACGAGATTACTAGTTACAGAACGAAGAGAAATAGAGGCAATTAAAAATGGAAGGTGTGAAATGTGATCCTGAAGATACAATCGTCCGGTTGGAAAAATATTAAAAACTGATTGTTGACACAGAAAGTTCTGAATTAAATAATTAGCTTTTTAATAATTTAGTCATTTACCGTGTAACCAAAAATACGTAGTTAATTTGAAAAATTCCAAACGAATGATCTCGGCATAAAAATATTCTTTCCAGCGTATTTGTTCGCTGATGCCATTTAAATTATATACAAAACGTGTACAATCTAGAGCTAATTTCTGATTACGTGATCATCCGTATTTAACGGTCGAACGAACGTTACGTATGTTTCCGGTTGTTAAAAAAGACCACAACTGAATGCGCAAGATATCCGCACAGTATTTTAAAGCATTGAATTTAGAGCGTGTACACTAACTCGTACTGTGCTTTTTTTATTTAGTCAAAAAAAATCTCCCAATAGTTAGCAAATGACGATATAATATTTGAACAATATGTTGCAATCATTTTTTACGTTTCAATCAAGTGTTAAATTAATGAAATGAAATAAATATTGATTTAAATAAATAATTAAGAATTAAGGAGAAAAAAGTATATAAACAAACAATTGCGAAACAAAAAGAAAACAATGAAGTTTTAGAACAGTTTAATAAACTTTTTATAAGAAACGTATGTATAGAACATGTGAAGTCAAAGTTTTGTTATATCTACTGAATTTTTTTGGCACACAATTAAACAAACTTATTATTCGTTTTACAGGATCAATTCAAATGCTTATACATACCAGATATTAGTAGAGCGATTGATAGCGCCCGTGTTTTGCTGATTCGCCATGACTCGACCAAATACATCAAACAACATATGGTATGCAACGAGTTGTAAAAAGGAGTTTAGAACCTATCCCAGCGTTGGAGAGAGAATTTAACCTGCAGAAAACGAATGCTCGTTGTAAAGCAAGATTTCCTCACAACTGGACATTAGCCCTAGTAACTGTTAAAAAATCCACCTGCGCGATCGTTTTTTATAACTTACTTGCAAATTGAAGAATGAAACGTTATCAATTACGAACAAATAACGCATATAATTTCCGTATTACGAAACAACTCATTAAATGAAGAATTTCGAAACTTGAATTGCAAATTCTGAATAATTAAAAAATTAAAAACAGATATTATTCAACTTTGAATATTCGTCTCATAAAAATCAGTTGGTGACACTTGTTAATGTCTTGCTAAAGCCAAGTCGTGAACGTATATCACAGGGAAAGCTTGCTTTGCATCTAGTATTCGTTTTTTGCAGATCGATGAACCCCCCCCCCCCCCGGTAGGTTCTTACGACTTACAAGAAAAAATCTCCAGGTTTAACGCTGGCTTTTTAAAAAGGTTTCTTACAGTGGCACTACTTATAAAACGGAATCTAGTGATAGTCAGTTTTAGGTACAGGCGGCTTATGGTTTTTAAGATATTTAATGTCAAAATCGTTAGTAACGAAATCTAATAGATGAACCGCTTCGCAACGATGCAATCGAACATACCAGAAAAAATGTTCATAAGTAGAAGAATAGCAGAGATGGAACATTAGAAATGAGATGAATAAGTCTTCTCATTGATTCTTTTTCCTCACTCCACCATTTGTAAGTATTTCTCTGACATCCCCCACCAGCTTCAGTGCACAGTGGGGCTGAATGAAAAGATTATTCCAAAATTAAAAAACTTTTGGCAAGAATGAAATAAATCAATGTAAATTATTTTACGTTATGGTCGCACTATATTCTCTCTATTATTTTCTTATTCTGCAATATTTCGGCATGATGAAAAAAATTACGGTATTAGTATTCTCTTCCTGGCTTTAGCCCTTACAACTTTAACATTAAATATCTCAAAAGTTAAACGCTATCTGCACCCAAAACCGGTTAACACTAGGTTCGGTTTTCAAAGCTCCACTACTGTTTGAAATCTCATAAAAGAATCCTTGCAGAGATCCTAACCGCCACCCAATCCTAACCAGGTTAACCAAGGCAGGTAGAAGTAACCCACAATAATCCACGTAGTTATTTAACTCAAACTAATTAATGTTAAAAGAAAAATTATTATATATAAACGAAAATATGAAAATATAATATGTATTTATAAAACACAAAATAAGCAAACAAAGTACATATACACGTATATAATATTTAATTAAATTCGTTTGATCTTCTTAACATTATGACATTCAAAATATCAAGATTCACTCTAGATCTATAATCGTTTAGAATAAATTTTAATCTCGAAAATGATACCTAAGTTCGCGGAATTACGTGTACAATTTTTGCCACTTCTCCCAATTCTAAAATACAATGTTTAATCTAATATTCGATAGTATTTTGTTTTCCTCCCTTTTTACTCATGTGGTGTTGCAGATATTAACCTTTTCTATTGTTGCCAGGTATTCATTAACACGTTGACGATGGCTTGGCCCACCGGTGAGTCATAAGTGTTAGACCCGTGAGGCGGCGTACATTTGTTTATTTTGCTTGCATTTCACAAAATAGATACTACAAAATAGATTTATGTTATTTTATCTGAACATTATAAACTGATATTCAATTGTAAAAACAGAGAAATTCAATATTATAAACTTAACATAATTTATTTAATTTTTGTAAATTTCGGGCACCGACTCACAGAGAAAATCGTGAATATCGGCGCCGGCGTCAACGTGTTAAATGAACAATTTCCACATGTTTTTCTCCTTTAGATAATGTTTTTGTATTCCGTGTCTAAAAAACTAAAAGCTAATAATGATCTGTTTATTTGATAAAATTTCACGTTTTCTCTTATGTATCGCTTTCAATAAGACCTCTGCAAAATTATTGTTTTCGACTTTTACTTGCATTCGTTCATTAAATAGCATTCGTTCATTACTGTTATCTTTCAATAAGATATTAACGGAAGATTACGGCCACGTTGATAAATACTGGAAGTAATAAAATTGAAAATTGCGGACGGAAAACGGTCAATCATAAAAATGTGACAGCTAGGTAATTTACCTGTGGCCTTGATTTTTTATGCGCGTATTGTATTAATCATAGGTATACTCAATTATATGACTCACCCTGTATACATATATACAAGATGAGCCACACAATTTGCACACCTCAAACAACTTTTAAATTATGCATTTAATTTAAAATTGTTTAATACAAAAATGGGAGATTTTAAGGGATGGTGGCGATGTCGTATCTACTTTTTCTATACACACTGCAGTTTTCGAAACTTTCAAGGTCAATTTCTGTTTTTTTTTTATATGGAAAGGTATATTTCTCTCGTCGTGGATTAATAGAATATAAAATTTTTAATAGAAATGTATAAACCTATATTGATCATAAACCTCGTTAATGAAATTTTAAAATATATCAATCGGAGTATGTTATCCGCGTGGTATTATTGGAGACATTGTTCACTAATTAAGATCTCGTTAACTATTAAATTTAGAATTCATATAAGTTTATACTTTTCATCCGGAAATTTAATGTTCTTTCGATCTATAATGAAAAAATATACCTTTCCATTCGAAAAACAGTAAGTTGACCTTGAAATTTCGAATACTTTTGTATTTCAAAATTTTTAATTAGAAGCATAGCTTAAAAGTTATTTAAGATGTGCAAATTATATGGCTCACCCTTTATATAAACACTATACATATGTATACAAACTTATAAATATGTATCTGTACTCACATTTTCCACTCCTGTCCCTTCAAGATCCCGTCATGGTCATTGTCGAAAAGATCGAAAATATTCCTGATTTTGTCATCATTTTGTTCGACTTCTTTTGGTGAAAAGAGTGTGTTACAAATCAGGCGAAAGTTTTGGTAATATAGGGTGTCTTCCAGATTTGGCAAATCGAGCTTAGACAAAAACTTTCTTACGGACCGGTGTCCTTCTATGCCAAATAGATCAACGTCCAATTCAATATTGTTTCTCTGCATGTTTATGTTGAACGAAATTTAGCAATGTCTTGTAATAATAATTTCACTGACCAAAATCTAATTTTCTAGTACCACACAATCTTTCATTCAAAATATGTATGAAATACTCGACAATTCGATCTCCACCAACATGCAACTCACTGACAATCACTCCGTTATCGAAGCAACCAAACTTCATAAGTCGAGCCTGGTCTGACTGATCTTAAATACTGTGCAATACTCTTGCGCTGCACATAGTCATTGTCATTCACGTACGACAGAGCTTGGAAATATGTATGTAGTAACTTTTCGGTGACAGAGACAGAGCATTTTCGGAGACTGGCCTGAAATGTGCTGCAGAATGGTGGGGGAGGGATCTCACGAATGGGATTGGATGATGCAATTCTATAGTATTCGGGTCGGTGTCTGAAAATGCTTTATCTCTGTCGCGGGCAAGTTAATTCGGAGGACTGAGGTACAGTCATACCTTAGGTTTTGCACGAGTTTTTTACCTTCTTTAGCTTTTTACTGCACCTTCAAACAGCACTGCTTATTATTGAATCGGCAGCCAATCAGATCAGAGAAATTTCTATTCCTATTTCGCTAGCGGAGCGCGCTGCGGCTGGAGAGTTTTAAGTCAGACAGTCTAGACTGAAATATTTATAGTTGCCCCACGTGGGTCTACTAGGAGAAGGCACTACTGTATGATGTGTTTATTGATTAATCGTTACACGTATTCTCATTCTACGAAATTTTTCCCGAACAAATATTTTGCGTAAAAGAACTAGTTATACAAGGTTATAAAACTCTCATTAAATGCAGTATTACTAATATGAGTCTAATTATGCAAAATATCTGGAATCCCTAATTTTATTAATAATAACTATAACAGAAATAATCTCCCAACTTCCTACGTTTTATCTTCTAACGAATGTTGTTATTACAGTCATTAATACTTACTGAAATTATTAATACATACTAAAATAATTAATCATTAATATTATTCCAAATACATTTATTACTAAAAAAATTCAATTTTAATAACATTTCATCTGTTTTGTGTATCAGTAGACCCTCATGAATAAAGGTATAATTACTTAATAAGTAAATTAAGTTAATAATAAATTAATGTAGAATTGCTACTTAAGTTACTTAAGATTACTTAAGTTACATAAGTAATAAAATATATATCATCTCCTCGACGCGAATATTATTATTCATAAAATAAATACTTAATTTGGAGTTGGAAAAGTTAAGTCATTATTTTAAACAAACATATAACATGATATTATAAGAACACATCACAATGTCGAAGAAACTATCATTTGTCATACAATTCATTTTGGATTAGACGAACTGCGATATAGAGCTTCCCTTTTTTCCTTAATTTCGGATGCCATTTTGTTAATGAAGGGATGTCTGATTTTGCCATTGGTTGCAACAAAAAACTCCTCCAAAACACCGGGAACATTATCCCTCTTCTCATACTCATACGCTTGCATTATTAAATCTAGTCTATCCAAATCTTTCACGTATTTTGCTTCGGGCGATTCTTGTTTTTCATATTCCTAAATGAACACCAATTACATTAACATAAGAGTTTTTCAAAATATATAAACAATTTTGTATACATATACAGGGTGATCCATAATTATGTTAACATCGGGAAATGAGAGACGGCCGCGTATCGCCTGTCAGCGAGACGGGCTTTAGCCGGCTGGCTCGAATGCGCAGTAGCAGGAAAAATCGTCCGTGGGCAGTCAACTTTATCGTTAATAACTCGCTAACAAAGCCGCGGATTCAATTTAAGCAAAGGAAAAGGTTACTTAAAATGACCTCAGGAATCCCCCATTATCTGCTGTTAACATAATTACGGATCACTTTGTATAGACAATGAGAGTAACACAATACACTAGAATTTGTTCAGGTTTTTGACTTTATATAAAAATTTTTTTGAAATATTAAAAACAGGGAATACTAAAATAAACTGTAGTTTTCATGCAATATGGTAGTTCCCAAAGCGAGTAACTCATACATTTCAAACAAAATTGAAAGTTATAATTTTGTTATAATAGTTTTTGAAATATTTAATACTTCTTATCTAGATCTTCAAATTGGGTAACGTAATAATACTTCATGTCAAGATTATGTATGTGTGCTACTCAAGCCTTAAATATCACAGTAAAACACTTAAATCTTTAAACAAATCTTACTCTAAACATTTCCAATATCATGGGACCTTTATCACCCAAAAGATTGCAAATTGTTTCCATAGCTTCATCTTCTCGTCTATGTTTTTCATCTGGATCAACACCACAGTGAGGTGTTATATCTCCTACAATGCACTCTGCTAAATCGTGGATTAAAGTCATTTGCATGATTCTATAGACACAAAGAAAATTTGTAAGATTAATATAACATAACAATAGATCAATGTCACAACTAACATAATAATATAATTTCATACTTGATTTTGTCTAACTGTTCATTATTATCCACTAGGAATGATAACATGGCCATTCGATACATGTGCCCTGCAATTGTCTCTGGATCTGAGACATTTCTGATGACCCATCCTGTCCTTTTCATGTGCTGAAGTCATAGACATTTACATGAAAACTTTTGTATACCATATAAGTAATAAAATATATATATATAGATAACTTACAATTAAGTTTTCTAAATTTCATGTTAAAAAAGCTTCTAATTTTACATTTTTTTGGCAATGACATGTTCAATATCAAAATGAACCAGACAATTAAAATTTATCTTATTTTTAAATTAATTAGTCAAAAAAAAATTGATCAGTAATCAACAACAAAAGATCAGTCCAATGATAGCTGATAAGGATGCCAAAAATGAACACTACTATATGTTGACTGCACGCGTTTATTGAATCTCCGAGTTTATATTTATCACAGTACTGCCTCGTGACATCTCTCACCTTCAGTCGTCCAATCAATTCCATAAATTCTTGCAAATTCTGGAGGTCCATGTCAAACAATGGATAAATTCACTGTCCTTCACTGAGATGACTAATAAAAATGGACACACAATAGAATGTCTGTGATCGCGTATTTTTACTATGTCGTTTCAACTACGTGCACAATATCCAAGTTACAATCCAAACGCCACGTCAAAATATCAACAAAATTTAACAATCTCAATTGCTCTATAAATGAATGCTGTTCGTCAATCTCAGAATTATAATTCACATGTACGTCTGTACACGAATCATTTGTCACTGAATCATTTGTCTGATACAACATGATACATAAGTAGATCCGAGAGTGAAAACATCAAAACTCAACTCTCTAGCTTTAGCAAAACGAGCTTCCCCCACTTTGATATCGTTGTCAAGGAAATGGTGGGAATTTGAACTGTGTGAAGGACCCCGCCGACACCACCGACCCCACCCGTAGATAGCACACATGGATATACGGAAGTGAAGTTACGTAACTATGTACATGCGAACGTGGATGAAATCTACACATGCACATCTAGATTCATAAAAACGTAGATGGCGCTTTTAGTTTCGTGCAATTTTGTACATGCAAATTCTTAATACGTCAATAGTAACTTATTAATTGTGATAACTAAGCCTTGAAAACAATAATATAGATTCAACTCTATTAATGACTGTTATAGAAATTGATTTAAACTGTTGGTTTCAAAATTATCCAAAAAATCCCACAGATTACAACTAGAGAAATAAACGTTGTGAAAGAAAACTCGTAAATAAACGCTATTGAATAAAAATACATTTTGTATAAGATGCATGAAATGACCAAATTTGTTCGACAGTATCATTATTAAAATGAATAAAGAAACATTTATTTTGCGTTAAGAGAACTTTTTACCGACATAGTACTAATTCTATTTATATTTGTGGTTGTGAACAGATATATTTAACAAGGATCCTGAAAAATCTATATAGTTTATTGTAATTATAGCAGTAAAGTATAACCGCGCCTTAATGTTAGCTAATTTTAACTAGCTCTTGATAGTTCTGTCTAACACGACTTACGTATATAATTTATAATTGCCGCCACTGTTTCTCCGAATATGACTTCCTCGTACTCAGTAAGTACATACTAGCACAAAGCGTATTTTCTTCTATAAAACAAACTATACTTTTAATTTTGGTTGGAAAAGGTGAAATCAAAATTTGTACAATAAATTCTGTGTTTGTTTCTTTTATTTTACAAAAAGTATTCACTATTTTTTCCCTTCTATACTCTTTCTATAACCATGGAAATGTCAATAAACAATTTTTTAATTTTAATAAGTGACAGTATTGTACATTGCGTATTCAAAAATCCATACATTAAAAATATACATACGTATAAAACTATTTTAAGCAAGCTACGGCAGTATCAAATGTATGAATTGCATATAGTACACGTGCATGTATGTACGCATATAACATACATACTACATATTTAAATCTTCATAGAAATTACGAACAAGAACCGTAGCCTCCTAGTGGAGAATTGGAGAAGTTTGTTACGATTTCGTACACTTGTAAATTCGCCCATAACCACGAAAGGGGCTGATAATTGTAAACCAGCACACCATTCAGTCAGCTGACCTGTCTTGTGATAGCAGTGGATAGCAGCCAGGCTCGTCTCTGAAGCTTGACTTGCTGTTGTAGAGTGGACTTACTTCGATACATTGCACGTCTCGTAAGTCTTTATTGTCACTTATTTTCTTCACTGTACGCGACCTTAATTTACTATACAGTAGAAAGTATCGAAACAATTTCATTCTGTATAGAGTGTGCCAAAGATTTTCTACAAAAAGACTGGCGCGTACAAGTATCGATCGTTCCAGTTTGAATGCGCCATCGTTTCTCGATCAGCGGTAGAATTTATACGTTTCACTTAGCCCTAAATCATGTATATCGCATTTTTAAGGGAACCTTGCAATGAGCGAATTAAATCTTTCCGCGTGGACGATCGGTGGTCAAATATCTCGTTCGGAATCGACGTTCTGTTAGGACAGCAGACGTCTCGCGGGCTTAAAGAGGGCTACGCCTACTTTTTAAATGAACTGCTCACGTGAATTTAACGATGAATGGATGCGCTAGCTGACACCGAAACTCTCGTCGATTTTAAACACATTTTACCTCACGGTACTAGTTAAAATACTTAACTCGGATAAAGTGTCCACAATCATCGTCTTTTTTATCAGTGTTTCCTTAAATTTTTCCATGTTTCAAGGTATTTGATTAGTTTTGATTAGACGTCAGATTAAAGTGGTGCAAAATTGATCAAATATCATGAACTCCCATATAGTTTTTTAAATTTGAATGTTACTGAAACTAATATTTTTGTGAAATGAATTAATAATACTGACTTTGTATGAAGCCATGTACCAATGGAGTAATTACATTATCCTGTAATGATGGTTTAGTTTTTTCTTAGTTTGAACTTACCTACCCTAAAATACCTTTGAATACGATTAATTGATATACTTTGACTATCTTTTTCTATAATTTGGAATCGTTTAAATGTTTATTTTATTTGTGTTAAATATTTCACACGCGTGCACACACACACACCCAAAACTTAAAAAACTATATGTTTTTTTATATTTAATTTGCTTCCATTGTATAATGTAAATTATTTCCAGTTGTTGAACAGTTTTGATCCAACAATAATTCACAATGACGAGCCATGGGTTGCCAAAAATTAGCAGGGAAAGCAAGGAGAGTAAATTTGGCTATGTATATGCAGTGTCTGGCCCTGGTTAGTACATGACATAATTGAATAAATTCATAATTTCTATCTTTCGATATTTATTATTTTAATTGCTTGTAGTCGTTACTGCTGAGAAAATGTCAGGATCAGCTATGTATGAACTGGTTAGAGTAGGATATTATGAATTGGTGGGAGAAATTATTCGTTTGGAAGGTGATATGGCTACCATCCAGGTATTTTACATTCTTCATAAATATGGACAGAATAAAACTATGTTCTGATACAGTGTTATTGTATTATATGATGATGCTTTGCTAGGTATATGAAGAAACTAGCGGTGTGACAGTTGGCGATCCTGTGCTACGTACGGGCAAACCATTGTCAGTAGAATTAGGTCCTGGTATTCTTGGCAGCATTTTTGATGGTATCCAACGTCCATTGAAGGACATCAATGAGCTTAGCGACTCTATTTACATCCCGAAGGGTGTCAATGTGCCATGCTTGTCAAGAACTGCAAGCTGGGAATTCAACCCATTAAATATAAAGAATGGAAGCCATATTACAGGAGGAGATCTATTTGGTGTGGTTTATGAGAATACATTAGTAAAGCACAGAATGATTTTACCACCAAAAAGTAAGGGAACAGTGACATACATTGCTCCTGCTGGAAATTACACAGTTAATGTAAGCTTTGTTTTTTGGTAATATTACCTAACAATGGATATCTAATATAATTCTACATAGTACAACTGAATTGATGTCTTTCTAGGATATTGTGTTGGAAGCAGAATTTGATGGAGAAACACAAAAATACAGTATGCTTCAGGTACTTATTCCTATTAAGCTATAACTATGGAGATCATTTAAATAAAATTAATTTATTGTACTTATAGTAGCTTATTCAATGTATAATGGTAACACATTTGATTGCAGGTTTGGCCGGTACGTCAACCTCGTCCTGTCACTGAAAAGTTGCCGGCTAACCATCCTTTACTTACTGGCCAAAGAGTCTTGGACTCTCTCTTTCCGTAAGAATTTAGCTTGCCACTTCTATATATATTTCACAATTAGCGGATTCGTCGGAAATATCTCTTATAATCGTAGATGTGTCCAAGGTGGAACTACCGCAATCCCAGGTGCATTTGGTTGTGGTAAAACTGTAATCTCCCAAGCTTTGTCCAAGTATTCCAATTCCGACGTTATTATTTACGTTGGTTGCGGAGAACGTGGTAACGAAATGTCTGAGGTACTTCGTGACTTCCCTGAACTAACTGTAGAAATCGATGGTGTCACCGAGTCTATCATGAAGCGTACAGCTTTGGTCGCTAATACCTCCAACATGCCTGTAGCTGCTCGTGAAGCATCTATCTACACCGGTATGTCCAGAGCTACTAATAATAAAATGGAAAAATGCAATATTATCTGCTATAAAATGTCATTCAAAACACATTTTCCACGAACATGTTACATAATCTTTTGCCATTTTTTAGGTATCACTCTATCAGAGTACTTCAGAGATATGGGTTACAACGTTTCGATGATGGCGGATTCAACATCTCGTTGGGCCGAAGCACTTCGTGAAATTTCTGGTCGATTAGCTGAAATGCCTGCAGATTCTGGCTATCCAGCTTACCTTGGGGCACGTCTAGCTAGTTTCTATGAACGAGCAGGAAGGTAATCATAATTTTAAAAGAGTCAGCTTTGTAATTTATTCATGTTATTAATGTTAAATGTATACTTTTTAGAGTGAAATGCTTAGGCAATCCTGATCGTGAAGGTTCAGTCAGTATAGTAGGTGCTGTATCACCACCTGGTGGTGATTTCTCTGATCCTGTTACTAGTGCAACTCTTGGTATTGTACAGGTACTAATGTTTCCCTTATTATCATTTTTTATATGCGCAAAACTAATTTACGTAGATTTAAGTACTATATATTTTTAATAACTGCAAGTTTAGGACTACTTAATTTATTCACTTTTTCAGGTGTTCTGGGGTCTTGATAAAAAACTTGCTCAACGCAAACACTTCCCATCTATTAACTGGCTCATATCGTACAGTAAGTACTTAAGAGCTTTAGATGACTTCTATGACAAGAACTTCCCAGAATTCGTTCCACTTCGAACGAAAGTAAAGGAGATTTTACAAGAAGAAGAAGATCTGTCTGAGATTGTACAGTTAGTTGGTAAAGCATCTCTCGCGGAGACAGACAA